>NC_056732.1:1614866006-1614927286 GCF_019279795.1 Protopterus annectens | reverse complement strand
CTCAAATAATCTCTACTACTTGACAACAATTATTATCCTTTCTACTTAGGTAAGAATGTACCCTGTTGGTAGTATTTCCTGCCTTTTGCTTTATACCTCCTCCTTTTCTTCCCTAACTTTTTTTCAGATAATATGTTTAGTAAATTAACCATAGGAAAGTTACTGTCTGTGTAACTATTTTTATCTAGGTTTTAAAGATACCTCTAATAATGTCTATGGACTGCCCTAGACTTATATGCTGTAAAATGAGCTATTGATGTATGTTGTATCTATTAGACTAATGTGTATTCAATTTTAAACCTTTTTTGCTGTGGTGGTGGTTGTTGAAATTGGAGCTTTTCTCCCCGGGCCTCCACTGAAAATAGAAATATATCCAGCTGGACCAGCCCGGTTAACAAATGTTAAATAAATAAATGTTAAATAAATAAATAAATATATATATATATATATATATATATATATCTATATATATATATTTGTATATAGGTTCATAGGTTCATAGGATGATACTAGGCGATTGGCCCAGAGCTACTTATAAGCCTAGCCCAGAATTTCACCCCTGTTCCCACAAAGTCAGCACTTGTTTTCCCTGTCCAGCAGGGACTCAGGTGGGATCCCAAGGGTGTATTTTCTGTTTCCCATCCAGTTGTCCAGGTTCCTCTTAAAGAGGACTAGTGAGGTAGTCTACTTGACATGGAGAGAGAGTCTATTACATAGATGGGGAGTCTTTGGGACACAAATCTATTCCGCCAATAGGTTCTATTAATTTCATAGAGCAAGTCGAGGTCTTGTATGCGGGTTGCGTGAGTGGAGTTTGACTTATGGATATGCAGCAGCTCCATCAAGGTTGGGTGTGAGATGGCCTTGTATGCCAGACACGGGTCACCTATGAGCAGTCTGAATGAGATTTAGTAGAGGGAAAGGTCTTTTAGACTGTCTGTATAGGATAGCTGTTTGAGACTCTGGATTTTCCTGGTCAAGAACCTCTGTGGTCTCTCCAGCTGCTGCATGTGCTTGACAAGGTATATGCCAAAGGGGGCATTGTACTCGATAATGTGTCTGATAAGGGAGGAGTACAGGAATGTTATGACCTCCTTTTTCCTGGATGAAATACCCTTACTTATGAGGTGGGCCAAGTAGAAAGCCTTCCATACAGTGGAGGCAGCGTGGTGGTCAAAAGTCAGTTTGTTATCAACCTGGGTGCCCAAGTCCCTCATGACTGATTCTGTGCTTAGTACATTGTTATTAATGTGATACTTAGTGGGGATGCCATTTTCCCCATAGGAGATAATGATGCATTTCATGGCATTAAGTTTGAGGCCATGCTTCTGACACCAGTCATTTGTTTGGGTAAGGCCCTCCTGGAGGATGTTCACATCACTAGGGGAATTTAAGACAGTGCACAGCTTGCAGTCATCTGCAAACTTCGTCAGCTACAGACAACTGGTTTTGGCTTGCACCTCAGAAAAGTATATCCCAAACAGTAGAGGCCCCAAGACCAATCATTGGGGTATGCCACACATTACAGGTCCACTACTAGAAGTGGATTCCCCTATTTTGACTGAGTGGTTCTATCAGTGAGCCAGTTAGCTACCCATCTGGTTACATACGGGTTGATGCCTAGCTGGGAGAGTTTATCTATTATGCCCAAGTGGGGAATAGTGCTGAAGGCTTTGGCTAGGTCATGGTTGGTGGTGTGCACCACCTTCCCCTTGTTCATGGCTTTGCTGACTGTTTGGAAGAAGTTGATCAAGTTTAACAGGCATGCTCTCCCTTTGACAAAAGTAATCTGTGTGGTGTCAAGTGTTTGGAGGTTGGCAATGTCCTTGTTTATAAGGTCCATGATAATGCCTTCCATGCCTGGGTCGGTGGATGCTCCACCTTTGTGTAGAGGGATGACAGTAGCTGTCCTCCATTTGGCTGAGATGAAGCTGGTGCTCAAGCTTTGGTTGAATAGGGTGCCTAATGGTGCTGAGAGCTCTTGCCTGTGTTCATGAAGGATGCAGCCATGGATGTTGTCGGGACCCATGCAGGCTGTATTTTTTGCCTTTGAGAAGACATTAAAGACCTATTCCCTGGTGATGAGTGGGGCAGGTGCTGGGGATATCCTGGTTTACTGATAGGTTTGTTATATCTATGGTGTTTGTGTATGTGGTGTTCTTGAACACCATTTCAGAGCAGATTTGGGTGTCACCTTTGAGACTCTGGACATATGTAAAGAAGGCCTTGTGATTGTCCTTAGTGGATGTGGCCTATTTGGACTCGAAGTTAGCCTTAGAGGGTTTCACCTGTAATCTTATTTGCTTGTTCAGACAAAGGAGAGATTGCTGACAACTTGCCACATAGTCCTTCTTGGTCCTGGACAGCAGTTTTTTTTTCCTTTTATTATAGAGTTTGTTTATTGCTGTTGTCCACCAGACAGGTTTACTCTTACTTGAGGAAGATGATTTGTTTCTGTCAGGTATTGCTGAGTCCATGCAGCTATGTGGGAGCTCATATATTTTTTGGCATATTTGTGGACATTAGTTCTAGTTCCAACTGAAGGGATGGTGGCTGTGAAGCTGCTTATACCTGCTCTCAGGAGGTAGTAGTCAATTTTGGAAAAGATTTTTTGTTTGACCCTGGCAAGGGGGGGGGGGTTGCAGGGGAGATGGTGACTTTGAAAGTGATCTGTTTATGGTCAGATCTTACCAAGGAGGATGACACTGTGCTACAGTGGCTACTCATGTTTGGGAGTTTCAGGTCCAGGATATTTTCAGCTCTTATGGAGGTGTCGACCAGCTGATCTAATGCATTGGCACTGATGAAGTCAAGGAATCTGGCATTCATGTTTGGACTACAATAGGTCTTCCACTCTATGGTTGGGTAGTTAAAGTCGACCATGATCAGGATAGAGAGTTGAATCTTGATGGATTCAAGTAAGTCCAGATAGGTGGAGTAGGCATCCTGAGTCATGGTTGGGGGCCTGTAGCTAGCTATGATTTGAATAGGTGTTTTGTTAAACAGTTAAATGCACCTGGAGTGTCTCCTGTGCATCATACTGTTTAACCAGCCTGGAGGTGTGTATGTCTTTGATAAATATTGAAACTCCACCTCCTTGCCCTCTGTTTGGGGTATGAAAGTATGATAGGATGAGTAACTTCTAAAGGCTGGGGTGTTCTCTGTAGCTTTGAATGAGATTTCAGTGACTGCACAAAAGTGAGCATCTTCCAGGATGAAGAATGCTTGCAATCAGTAAAGTTTCATGTTAAGACTCCTAGTGTTTAGCAACATGACCTTTACATGTCATTTAGAAGAATTTTTCACATTGGTAATTTTGTCCTCATAACTTTGCCTAAGGAAAGCACTATGGAGGAGGCAAGAACCTTTGGCAGAAGCCTGAAGCTTAGGGGTAACAGATGAAGGCCATTTCTGACAAAGTATCATGGTCTGTCAGTCATGTCCTCCCAGGCTGTCAGGTACTGGATACTCTTGGAATGACACCAGAAACTAAGCCAATTGTTAAAGTCAATCATTTTCTATTTGTATTGAGGCATCATTCAGGGTGACGGTAGAATGCTGCTTAAGGCTAGGGACATTCCTGCCTGAGACACATATTCAGTGAGTTCAATCATGTCTGTCTTCATATAGTCCAGAGAGGTACATCTCAAGCCATTCACACCAACATGGACTATGGAGTCATAACAGTACTTCTTGTTAAGAGACTTGAGTGCATATGTGATATGGCAGATTTTAGCACCTGACAAGCAATTTACAGTGACATTCTCGTTGTCTAGCCAGTTGAGGGGTGCATCTGTGTGTCTCATGGTACAGTCTCCTATGTTGGGTTTGTGGCTGGGCCTTAGAGGCTGTGAGACACAGGAGCGTGTACTATGTATGGTGCTTGGTACTGTGGGCTGTGATGTGCGTGTGTGTATTTTTGTCTCGGAGGTCTCTTTTGTTTTGATATGTTTTTGTTAAGAACCTCTGCATATGTGGGAATGTGTTGTACAGGTGTAGGTGGTGTTAGAAGTGTGGTGTTTGTGGTGTTTGAGCAGACAACCTTCTCAGTGCCAGATGTGCTGAATTGTGATTGAGATAGCAAGGATTCTAGGTTCTTAATGTAATTGCATCTCTCACATATTGTGTTCCTAAGTGGTAGTACTAGACAGTTGTCCATGCACATGAGGCGATTTCTGCACTGTCTCAGGATGCCCATATCAAACAGACTAGCAGGAGAAACCATAGGAAATTGTCCATCCATGGTTGTTGGAATCTGTGCAACAGAGGTCAGGGATAGTAGACTGGGTACTATCTGAGGAGAGTACCTATAGGTGTCAGTAGGGATGGATAAAACCAATCCAGTAGCTGCAAGGGAGGGCATCACTTACACAAGAGTGCTGGTAAGGGACAAACTGCAGCTGAGGTACCTTGCAAACGGTTAAAGCAGCACAGCACTGGTACACGACGCACAAACAAGTGCAAACCTGTGCAAACATGGGGCTTAAGTACCACAAAAATTAAAGTAAAATAGAAACACTGGAATTGACTAATTAACCCTTGCCCCTGAGCTCCTGGCCAAATACCCTATGCCAGACCAGTTCCAACCAGTTCACTTTCTCCCACTAAGTGCAGGTAGGCCCCAGCCAATACAAGATGGCATAGCAGGAAACACAGGAATCAATCTAGATACAGCAAAACCTGTAACCAGACTATGCTAAAAATATTTAAACTCTGTTTAACCTGATTTAACACTGGAGAACAGATACACAGTTAAATATAACAGTAGAACAGTTCACACTCAGTTAATTAAACAGTTTAGTAGTAAAACAGTGAAACAATTTACAGTGCAGATGTAATGCAAGTTAATAAAACAGTGCAGTTAATCAAATGCAAGTGCAGTATAAGTCAGAGTAAATTGAAGAGTGGCACTTAGTTTTGTAGATTCTCTCACCAGCTTTGTAATCAGCACACGGTAGATGCAGAATGTTCTCAACCCTGTAGCTCGACTAAAACAAGTAAGTGCCAAAAAACCAAAGTAAAATAGAAACACTGGAATTGACCGATCAACCCTTGTCCCTGAGCTGTTAGCTAAATACCCTATGCCAGACCAGTTTCAACCAGTTCACTTACTCCCACTAAGTGCAGGTAGGCCACAGCCAACACAAGATGGCATAGCAGGAAACAGAAGAAACACACAAACAGATAGATAGATGGATAAGAGTATGTGTTGGATTACTAAAATGCAAAAACATCTGTACCAAAGTGATCAATGCTAACATTTTAAAAGTCAACACAATGAAAAAAAAATAATCAAAACATCAAAAATAAAAAAAAAAAAGGATTACAAAAAGAAAAATAAAGGTCCCTTCTGCAGTCCTATAACCAAAACCCCACTACTTTACTGATACCTGCAAACCCTAATCCTAACCCTAACCCCGCACCTTAACTTTGAGAAATCCTTCCCATAACACCAGTACTAAATAAGACAGCTCACACACACACACACACACACACACACACACACACACACAGACACACACACACACACACACACACACACACACACACACACACACACACACACACACACACACACGCACACGCATACACACACACACACACACAAACACACACACTACACTAAATCTATCATCCTCGGTGAACAATTCTAACCCTGGTCCACATACAGTGATATCTCATACTGCTAAAACCATCAGAGTATCTAGAAGTATCTGCATTACTTTCATAATCCCACACTTGCCTTACCTGCATGCATTTGATAATCTGTTCATCTGAAATCTTAAACTTTCAATGAGCAGACACTCAGTTCCATTTCAGAGTCAGTGTTATGGATGGTTCTCACCATTTGGAGGAATACAAGTGACCCTTAAAATGTATATAATTTGCATAAGTAATGTCTTCAGCAGTGTTATAAAGAGCTCATTACTAATAATGCCCATAGCAGTGTTATACTAAGTTCTGTGTAAATGGAATGATAGTTTTAATTAAGTAATATTTTTGTTAAATTGTGCCTTCTTTAAGAACGGAAAGATACCTGGCTGTACTAGTGAGAGCAGATTTCTTTAATGTGATAGTGAATGATGTAATATAAAAAGATGGCTGAAAGAGCCCAACCAGAGAACATTTGTTCATTGTGAAAGGGACTTGGTATCCTGAGTAGAAGCTCTGATAGACAGAGAATCAACCACAGTGAAAGAAGACCGAAAAGGAGAAATGGGAATCTGTGTATTTGCAGAGGAATCCAAAGACCTACAAACTGTGTCATAGGTACTAGGTCTGCTTTTCTTTAAACTATAACAGCTTGCTTTTGCTTGTAGAACCTGCTGTTAATCTGATGTTAATTTAATTTATACACACACACACACGTGTATATATATATATATATATATATATATATATATATATATATATATATAGGGTCTATATTACGTGATCTAATGGTCAAATAGTCGAACAAATAATAGTCGACCCGTAATAATCGAACCACCTCAATGTCGAATGGAAAATAAAAAATGAAAAACCCACCCAGACAAACCATTTAAAAGATTGCCCCCTGCACCCACCATAACCCCCGCTACTTAAATATACCAACTCCGAGATTGCACTACAGTGCAGACAATGGAAAACTTCCATTTCCACAATGTACAGAGATCTCCATTGAATCGTTCAACATTGTGGTGGTTTGATTATTACAGGTCGACTATTACGTGTTCAACTGTTTGACCATTCGATCACGTAATATAGATCCATATACATATATATATATATATATATATATATATATATATATATATATATATATATATAGGATCCGTACAGATCCCCGACTGCATTTTTTCACCGAATCCTTGATCGGCGAATACACTTGCGCGAAAGTGCTGTTCATCGAAGCAGCACTTTCGTGTAAGTTTGTGTGTAGTGCTGGTTGTACTATGGTGCGGATAAGGGAAGATTCCCTTTTCCCCACTGTAGTGTGACCTCAGAGTGAGAATATTAAAGTAGGGGGTGTGGGGGGTGCATAAAAGTAGATTTATTTATTAATTAATTTATTTATTTATTTATTTTTTACGCACTTTAATGAAAGCACTTTTTCTATGAAAGTGCTTTCGTTAAAGTGTGTTTGGTGATTGTGGATTCAGACTAT
Source organism: Protopterus annectens (assembly GCF_019279795.1). Lineage (NCBI taxonomy): Eukaryota > Metazoa > Chordata > Ceratodontiformes > Protopteridae > Protopterus > Protopterus annectens. The sequence continues at coordinate 1,614,920,139 of NC_056732.1, read as the reverse complement.
TGAACTTTCATTCAATAGTCCTAGATCCATATATATATATATATATATATATATAGATATATATATATATATATATACATGTTTTTTTTATGACTGGTGGTCTGACCTGCCTTTAACATTTTAGAATACGTTTGTATGAATATGTACAAATGTGTTATTTTTCATATCTAACTTCCAACTTCAATATAAGGCACATTACATAAGTCAACTGTTTTGGAGATTTCATACCATACCAGAAATACAACCTTGGCTTCAGCAACATCACATATTATTTTAATAAGCAGAATACTATGAAGATCATAATATATACATCTTCAGAAAATTATTTAGAATTCAATTACTTTAGTGCATGCTGGCTAAGACTACAGAAATCTTAAAACAGTTCTGTACTTGTTTGTTCTAAAGGCAAGCAATAAAACTTCAACAAATTAAATACTGCTCCCAAAGGCAAAGAGAATTATAGACACAGTTTACTTGTAGATTTTTTATTGGAAAAACACACAGACATTTCTTTATGGCTGACAGCAGTTTCTAATTTCAGCAGTTTTTTCCCTATGTAAACTATCTACAAGCAATCTGAAATAAACATTCTTATGAGCACAAAAGTCTTATTTTTATGATTTTATTCATCATTTTATGATGAGTGTTTGGCCCTACTAAAGCACCCACATCTCAGTCCCTCAAATACCACTGTCTTGCAACCATAAACTCAGGTGTCTTATAGATCACAAAGCCGTCCACTCATGCTCAAACTCGACTGCTTGTTCAGGTGAAGTGCAACTGCTGTGGGAATAGAATGGAGCTGCTATACCTTATCTGAACACAGTGAGTCAATTTGGGCAAGGTAAGGGGGAGTGGGAGTGCAGGTTATAGTATTTAAGCAGCAGGCAGGATAAGATTTATGTTTAGGGAGGGGAGAGTTTTGAGTATGGAGAACGGGAGGGTCGTTTATGGTTATAGAGTGGGAGTAGAGTTTTATGGTTAGGGAGAAAAGATGGAATTTAGGTTTGGGGAGGGTGATTGGAGTTTTAGGTTTGGGCAGCAGTCTGGGGCTTTATTTTATTTGTATTTTCTGGTCAGGGTAGAGCCCTTATCTTCAGACTCAGCCCAGGAACACTGGTTAAGTAACTTGTCAGTGTCATAAAGATAGGCAGTGGGGGCTGAGGGAATTGAACTTTGGACCAGTGGCCCACAGGAAACAGCTTATAAACAACTCCTTAATCTCCTGCATCAGTTGTTACACTTTTTAGGTAGTTGAGTGCTATGGTTAGGAACCACATGGCAGTTTTAGGGTTAGAGCTAGGGGTCTGGTGGAGCTATGCCATTCAGTAGAATCAGGTAGTGGGAGAGCTAGATAATCCAATAAGATCAAACTAGTGACAGGGCACTTGCCATTTAGAGTAAGTGGAAGTAAGCAAGTCTGTTGCAAGCTACTAGCATGCTTTTTATGTGGTTAAAATAGTGTATTCCCTTTCTTGTTTTGTACTACTTCCTGTTCATTAGTCATATTACATCATAGCTAATCTTATTTGTGAATAGATGCTTAATTTTATAAGTTATTCCTTAAAATCCTTTTTATCCTGATAATGACTAAATATTAACTTAATTAAAATCACAAGCTTGTGGCTGAAAGATTAAATGCTAATTCTTACAACTGCTCCCCTGGAATATATGTTTAAGTAATTAATTTATTTAAAAATTGTTGGCCAAGATGCACCATTGTTTCAACTGGAGGTTTTTCAATTCCATCTTAGTGGATACATTAAGGACATGGTGAGATAATAAGTTAAAAATGTACATTAGATAAAGAAAAGAATGATTACTACAAAAATTAAGGATATGTAGCATTAATATTGTTAAACAGCCTTTGCAACACTATTATTAACTGTAATTACAACAATATTGTTAACCACTGTTTTTAGTGAAGAACTTTTATAGTAACTGCATAAGCATTCTGTTTTCATAGGATAGTGTTAAGCTAACTGCCTTTATGGGTCATTTTAAGCCAAGCCAGTTACCCCATGTGATAATCAAACCAAGCACCTTATGCTGGTAAGGTAAACACCTTAATCATTATGGTAACCTCCCACTGCATGGATGTAGTCCTGCATACACTGTGAGAAACAAATGACCTTCTGCTATACGTATACCTTTTAGACTTATAACTCTTAATTTTAAAATCACATATATAGTGATTTAAAGCCATTCTGTAGACTATATTAACATGCAAAATAATAGACATCCAGAACAGATCATAGCAGTCAAACCAAGCACTGGGATATTGCTTTGAAATCATTAATAGATAATTCTTGAATTGCTTAGCTAACACAGATTATTTTCACAGTAATTAAGTCAGCATGCCTCTGTGAATATCATTACTGAAATGAGTGTCTTGATTTTTCGTTGTTATTGTTGTGTTCATTGCTCATGCTAAACGGGCTGTGAAAAACAATCTGTACTTAACAAAAAAAAAAAAACCCTCCAGCTTTTAATAACAATAGATTGTAAGTCAATACATGGCACAAAAATGCTTTTATTATGACTTCAGGCATATATCTGAAATAAGGATAAAAATATTGTAAACACAGCATTTTTTAATAGTGAATTATAGCTTCTCAGTATTACCTTAGTGCATTTGACAAACTGGGTATAGCTATCTGCAAGCTAGAGTAAAAATAAAAAGCACAAGTGTCTTTGACCATATAACTGAGATTGTCTTGAAGGCTTTTGTTGGACATAGCCCTTAACCTTCCCCCTCAAAATGAGGAGCAGTACCTCTCATTATGTGGACGAGAAGAGAAAAATGTTGATGAATACGGATGAATTAATAAGGTTCAATATATTTTTACATGGATATTTGTTAAAAACAATCTTAATACTGAATGCATGTCAGGTTCTTGCAATGTGGAACTGAGTGGAATATGGATTATTTAAGACTCAAATTGAGGAACATTCCTAATAATGAGGTGCAGTTGAGAGGTATGGGTTGTATAAGCAAATCAGGCTACTTAAACATTTATCTGGGGAATGAAATGAACTGCGAGACATTTTAGCATTTACCTTAGTCGACAAAACAAAATTAGCAATACTTTATCGTCTCCCTCTGTTTAATTTCCATCCATTTCTGTATTAAGCAGCAAGCACAATATACTATGGCAAGAAAGCAGGTAGTATCTTATGCATGCAGACTTTTCAGATAAAATGCCTGCATTCCATCAGGTAACTTATGGAAACTTAAAACATTTAACTTTAAGATGACTTTCTAAATGTCCTTCGTAAAAAAATCTCCTAGTGTAAGATGGGATTCATATTACGCATGTAATTAGTGACTATTAATTAACCTCAGGTTTTACAATAGACGCCAATATTTTTGACAGACCAATTGAATAAATGATATTTGAGCCAAAACACATACACTTACATTCCTATAAAGCCAGTGGTGTTAACTATTGTCAAATGTTTTCTTTGTGTGATGGCTGTATGCAATGCTGTTTGTTTTCATTATAAATTATTACTTTTAGCTGCACAATATTACAGCTTTATTAGTCATAAATGCAAAAAAAAATTACCTGTCATATTTATAGACCAATTTTTAAGGAACTGTTAATACCAGGGGAACAAGACTATATTAAAAATACTTGTACCATATAAGTATGCAATTAGATTATAAACAAGAAAATGGTACCCTGAACTGCAAATGAGAAATGCATTTATTATATCTGAGAAAGAAACTGTATATTAAATATATAAAAGATCCCTTTTTGTCACCTCTCTCTCATACACAATGATTCAATATTAAGTATGAAAAGAAAGGAAGGAAGGGGAAAAAAACAACAGCGTATAGATTGAAAGGTTTACTATAACTTGAGATGTATGCAAAGGGATATGTCATACATATAATTACATGGATTAAATATGTAGCTATTGGACCCAAACAGCAAATAAAAAGAAATTAAAGGCTACAGCTAGTATATAGCTAAGAGCACATCACTGTTATAACTACATCAATAACGTCTAGTTTTAAGAGGGGAGGGAGAGTTGGGGGGGAGAGGGGTCTGGAGTGGAAGAAAGGAAACGGACATTACAGAATATGTGTAAGGTAAATAAGTAACTTGGTAACACTATACTTTGGATATCTTAACATTGTACATGAAATTTTTAAACAAACCATCCTAGTGGCTGTTTGTAAACTAACTATGGTAGAGTGATGAGGTTGTGGGGTGACAGAAATAAGTTTAAAAACAAACACAAACCTACATATTAAGACATATATTCTTCACAGAATTACCACAGGAATAGACAGCCACTTCATATTCACAAAATATAACATAATTGGGAAAGAAACTTCACTGCAAATACCGGTTTTGTTTTTCACATGATGTTGCTGTGTATCTGGAATAATAAATTCTCATAAATCAGAGAACTCACATAGATTAATCACTACAGAGAGCTTCTTGAAATGTTGTTAATGACTAGTTTATTTCAATTATCATCTATACATAACTGTGTACAATACTATTTATTTATAACAACATGTAAATAAGGAATGTGATACCTAATATAGTAAATATTATCAAAGAAGTATTGAACCACATTGAACTGTATATTCCATCAATTAAAGGCAGAAGCACTTTGATGTTCATTGACTAGAGGTCAGAAGTTTGAGGAAGGTGACTTTGATGACTTGTTCATCAAACCAGGAATTCAATATTCCATGTTGGGGAGATATATAGGTATATAGCTTAAACATTTTTATTAGTTATACTTAGTTCTAAATATTTGCCCATAACTAAATTCAAGAAATATATCTGTATAGATAAAAATGTTCTCTTATAAATGTGCATCTCTAAATGTCAATGGCCTTAATAATCCCGTAACAAGAGAAAGTTTAACTAAATATCTAAGAACTAACAAAACAGATATAGCTTTTCTTCAAGAAACTCTTATCATAAAGACTTAAATATAATGTCTTTTAATGGTTATACTGTACTTGTGGAATCTCATTTTCAGACCAAGAGAATAGGCACCATGGTATTATGGAAAAAAACATTACCCAAAATCATAGATACATATTAGGACAACAATGGCATGTTATCTTTAGTAGTATTAAAAATAAATAGAAGATATATAACACTAGCCAGTGCATATTAGATACATGGTACTGGTGCAGAAACAGCGAATAAATATCTGGAATTTATTTCTATTAAATCCAAATTATATATGCAGGTGACTTCAGTTGTATTCTCTCTCTAAATGACACCACTAAAAATGATAAATTCAGAATGTCTCCCCAGCAAAAAAAGTGAATAACTTCATTTATTCATCAAATCTTAGAGACATATATGACATAAATGAATCAGAATCATTAAAGTACACACATTATTCATAAAGATATGGAACACAAACAACTATTGATAAAGTGCTAGTAAATAATAATTAAATTTTTAAATTTGATAAGGTTTTAATTAGCTCTTGTCCATTGTCTGACCACAATGTCATTTTCTTCAAAGTTAGCATCACACCAAAAGATTTGATAGCTTGGCAAAGATTACCAGCATATATTATTAAACTTAATGAGTTTAAAGAATGGCTTTTGAATGAGACTAAACTATTTCTTGTTGTTAATGATAATAATGAAGTTTCTAAATCCATTGTCTGGGATACATTAAAATCTTCCGTCTATGGTAAAATAAAAAACTGGTATCTAAACAAAAGGAAAGGCTGGGATGATGAATTAATACAAATACAATAAAAAATGACTCACTAAAAAGAATTTAAATGCCAAAGACATAAACATAAATCCTGAGCTAAAACAACTAAATACGAAGTATATAGAAATATTAAATCACAAAGTAGCAATAAATTTAGAAAGACTTAAATTGCAATCCTACTCAGTTAATCCTAAAAACATGCATAGGTTAGCAGTTAAATCAAACAATTTAACAAATGACAATTGCATAAAAAAAATTATAGATAATTCCAGAAATAAACCTAAACGTGTGACTGATTTAAAAGAAATTTTAGAAATATTTAGAACACATTACGAAACAGTCAACATTACTAACTTAGATTCTAGCAAAAATGTTCAAAAAGATAAATTCTTGAAAGAAAATATCAATAAAAAGGTAACAAGGGAGCAAAATACCAAATTACATAAATTGATATCATTAAAAGAACTAAATGAAAGTATGCAATACCCTAAAAATAATAAAGCTCCAGGAATAGATGGCATTATAAAAGGAATCTATAAGCTACTTCCAGATGATGCCTTAAAGATACTGGTAGCAGCTTTTGAAGAATTCAGAAAGAATGAAAAAAAAACATTTCCTTCATGGAAATATGCCATTATCTCACCCATCATAAAACATGGCAAAGATCCCAAATTAGTAACATCTTATCATCCTATCTATTATTGAATGCAGATTACAAACTTTTTACTTCAGTTCTTGCAAAAAGATTAAATCAATTCATGCCAAAACTAATAGAAGATGACCAAACAGGGTTCATATTAAACCGGAAAGTTCAAGATAATGTCATTAGACTCTTATCTTTAATAGATCTTACAAATAATAGAAATAAAGAATTGTCAATTATTAGTCTAGATTTGGACAAAGCTTTTGATTCTATAACTTGATAAAGCTTTAGAAACATTGAATTTCTCTCTTGATTTTATAAAATTATATTTTTTTCAAAAATGTTTTTTATATTTTATAAAACTATTAAATAATTTATATGAGAACTCTACATCTTACATTAAAATTGGAACTTTTTTATCAGGACAAATTAAAATACCAAAGGGAACTAAACAAAGTTGCCCATTGTCACCTTTATTATTTGCCTTTTCAGTGGAACCATTAGCCAATTACATAAGAACTAACACCAATATAGTCATTTTTTTCTATTAATTCAAACTATAGCTCTAAAATACAACTCTTTGCTAACAACATTTTGTTAACCATTGGAGACATAGATACGTCAATAAATCATATTATTAGCTCCCTAAAAAATTGAAGAAATTATGAAGAAATTTCAGGTTTAAAACTTAGCAGTAACAAAACTGAAACTATGGTAGAGCAGATACCGCAGCACACAGAGAGTCCCCAAGCGAAAATACATAAAATACAATAGATGAACACTGTGGGACTCACCACGAACAAGTAGAAAGTTCATTCAAGAATATAAGGCATATTTCCAACAAAACAAATTATTGAAATGAAAATACAGAGTGAAAACTGAAACTATATTATTAAATAAGAAAATAAGTATAGTTCTGGAAAAACATAATAATTGTTATTGGAAAAATGATACTATTAAATATCTAGGGATATATATATAAACAAATTTGAAAGACATTGTACAAACTAATTATAAAATCTAATAACAGGGATCAAAGAGTATTTAAATAAATGGAATAAAATGTTCTTCACTATAGGAGAGAGATTGTCTCTAATAAAAATATCTTACCAAAAATCCTCTTTTTATTTCAAACCATAATTGCATGCCCCCCCCCAAAAAAATGAATGAGACAACTTAACTCTCTACTGATTAAATTCTAATGGTTTCCACACAAAAACAAAAAAAAACAAAAAAAAACAAGAAAAGGATATAATTGGCACTCTATAGATTGGGAAAAGGGTAGAACTGCATTTCCAAACTTAGAATTTTATGCTGAATCAACTATATGTAATATAATGAGTCAGTGGCTAACTTATAAATACACATCTAATTGGAAGAACTTGCATAAAGCTGTTTTGTGTAGTAATTTTGATGAATCAGTAAATAATGCCTTTCTTACAGAAAACAATAAGATGTTTCTAGTTGTAAAAAAAATATAGTTTATAAAGAAAACAAAAATGAACGATTTCCTCCTTACATTAACTCTATACTAAATAACTTTAAAAAGATAATGAACAGAAATCACATGACAAGAATTTTTTTATTCATAATGTTCCCAATAGCATATACAAGGAGATGTCTAGACTCATTCAATATGAAGAAAATACTAGAGATGAAAGAAAATGGTCTTGCATTTTGGCACCAGTTCCTCAGCACTAACAATATATATGAAGCAAACAGTCTTATAGTCAGATATAATAAAAATCAAAATAATTGGTTAAACATTCAGATCTTTAGGAAATATTTAGTAAATTAATTTAAGCCAAATCAAGTGACTAACATCATTATACAACGAACGATAATATCTCTCTTTTGTGAAATAAACACAATAAATAATGAGGGATTTTCAGTATCTAAGATACACAAAATACTAAGATCAGATTTACAAATATTTGAATGCTCTTTATGGAACTGTATAGAAAAAATAAATAAATCTACTTTTTTCTGAAAATGAAATAACTGTAATGCTTACATCAGTTAATAACACATCATCATCTCCTATGTGGAAGATTTTCTCATGGAAATTTATTCACAGGAATTACATTACCTCTCATTAAATAGCATTGATATCGGGAAATAGTAGTCATAAATGTTGGAGGTGTATGAAACATTGTGTGCAGACTGGGCACATATGTTCCTTGAGTGTAAAACTACCATTCCCTTTTGGCAGGAGTTTAAGAATTTCACAAAGGCATTGTGTTCAGACAAATTTGAAATCTCAGACTTGTTACTATTTAATGCACCAATACCAGTACATATCCCAAAGACACAAGTGCATCTTCTCTGGTGCCTACTTGGAATTGCAAGAAAAATCATTACATCAAACTGGAAGAGCAAACACATCCACGCCTTTTCCGAATTCATTTTATTGTCCAAAACTGTATGTTATAAAGAACTATTAACTCTAGCTTCAAGAACAACTAAAATAACACATAAACAATTATCTTGGATGAAACTTAAAAAATTATTGGACAAAATGTAATTAAACTGATGGAAGTAGATTCATGTTATGGGCATTGTATATAGTTGCTTTTATGTTACATTGTTTAAATAATGTAGAAATATTTTGTATTTTGTGAAAATCAATAAAAAATGTTTAAAAAAACACATACATGTTTAATATTATCACATAAGTTCTGTTTATACCCACATTTTTCAGACTTAAAATGCCTTTGAGACTTTTAAGGAATTGTTGCCAATCAGCAGAACAATATATTTCTGCACAATTAACCCATCCTATATGACTAGGTGAGAAATAACATTAATATTCACCAATAGCAGGACAGAGTGCATAGCTTACTGCATATACCTTTGCTTAATTTAGAGTGAGCTCAGAAATCAATGGTTAACTTTCTCTTGTTTCAGTGCTTTCCAACAAGTGTTTACTGTATATCATTGCTTTATCAGTGTACTCTATTGTGTGCACTGTGACATGTGTACTGTTTCACAGATTGACCTTCTCAATCTACATGTGTTTCAGGAAGGCTGAGAAATGGTGCTTTATTTGGCCTGTCTCAGTAGGACAGAGTGATGAAGCCCAGACTGAGACCCAGTTGATGTGTGTTCAATTGCAACCTTGGAGGTGGAGCAGTCAGGGAGGGAGAGGCAGAAGAGTACAGGTGTGGCCTACACATAGGGAAGGATGGTGTCTGCACACAGGGCAGTGGAGGGAGAGGGAGAAGAGTACAGGTGTGGCCTACACATAGGGAAGGATGGTGTCTGCACACAGGGCAGTGGAGGGAGAAGAGTACAGGTGTGGCCTACACATAGGGAAGGATGGTGTCTGCACACAGGGCAGTGTGGTCTCCATGGTAGGCAGCAGACAATGAACACTAATTTTGCTGTCGGGGGGGAGACAGGGCTGCTTAAAGGACAAACTCTGTGCAGAAGTGAAGGGATGCCTTTTGAGGGTAGTCCATCACATATCCCCCATTGTGCCTCACAAGAGAGTGCAAGGATAAGGATGTAGAAAGAATATTAAAGTACTTGAATATCACCGATGGCTGCCTGGATGATTAACTTTTTTTGGCCAGTGGTATGAATGAATGGGCTGCTTGATGTATGTAGGGTCTAATAGGTAGCAGGCAGTGTGGGCAAAAAACTACAAAAATGAATACTTTACTTAAACCATGTTATGATGTATAACTTTGGGGAAAGGGTACTATACTTTATCAGTTATTTTAATAAGCTTAACATCCCCAAGACAGAATGTTAGCAGCAGTCTCAGAGCCACAGTGATGAACATTTATTGCTTAAAGTGTCCAGGAATCAAATCCCTGCTAAACAGAACACACGACTTTTGTTTCTCATGCATATAATAACATATCAAGTTTTTGTGCAGATAAAGCCAAACAATTACACAGATGAATTTCAGGTAGCTGTTAAAAGTTCTGATCTCTCCATTACTGAATTTAGTTTCAAGCTTAGTTCTGCTTCTGCATTCACTTTATAAAACTTTTGTATGACCTAAGAATGATTCGCAGATAAGTCACTGAAGATATCATGTACATTCCTGTTTTCTAAAGATCTGGTCTTTGCATAGATCTAGAGTCTCAGTGAAACTCCCTGATTGTAATGTCCACATTCAATTATTTGAAGGGGTTCCTATGAGTACAACGAAAACGCATTATGTCGAATGCATTTTCATTGACGTGTAGAGTGAACAGGCAAAACAGCGAAGTAGCTGTTCAGTGAATTCTTCCCTGAGAAAGACGTTCCTTGTCCGCTTCGTTGTTTTGCCGTGTTCTGAAGTGTAGTGTGGTCCCCGGTATAGCTGCCGAGCGTGATTGTGCAACAGTTACTGACCTTAGGGTTAGGGTGCGGGTTAAGGTAAGTGCATATGTATGAAAGTGTTTACTGTTTTATATTTTGTGTTAAATGTATGGTTGAGTTACGTTTGTATGTGTTTTCAGTTGTTTACTTTTGTTTTGGAGGGGTAGAATTAGGGTTAAGGTAACTGTGTATGTGTTTGGAGATGTTTATGTAAATGTGCGAGAGTTACTGACCTTAGGGTTAGGGTGCGGGTTAAGGTAAGTGCATATGGTTTAAAATGTTTACTGTTTTTTTTTCATTAAATGTATGTTTGGGTTATGTGCATATGTGTATTTAGCTGTTTACTGCTTTTTTGGGGGGTATAATTAGGACTGCATATGTGTGTATGTGTTTGGAAGTGTGTAATGTGTTTTTTTTTTTGCGGGGGTTGGAATAGCGATTTCTTTCCCTAGGAAAGAAATCGCTGTTTATTGGATTCGACATTTTCAGCTTTCACTGAAAATGTGTCAATGTAACATCATTCGCTGTTTTAAGCATCCGATGTTGCAATATAAACCCATTTGAAGAAGTTCTTTCTGTTCATAGGTTCATAGGTTACAACTAAGCTAACTGCCCTTGTGAGCTATTTTTAGCCTAGCCAATTATCCCTTGTGAGGCTCAAACCTTTCACCTTCTGTTTGTAAGGCAAACACCTTAACCATTAGGCCACCCTCCAACTCATTCTGTCCATCCTTTTCACTTTCCTTGCTCACCATGTATTTTCCTTATCTTCCATTGCCATATGATCCAACCATTACTTTTCTAAATAACTTTCCTTGTTGACACCTACAGGCATTCAAAACAACACAATTACTTCCAACTCCAAATCTATGTGATCTCTTGAGATAAATGTACTTCATTAAAATGAATATGATCAGCAGTTAGCAGTTCATTCAATAGCATCTTTTGACTAGTGCATCTGATGCTCAGATAATAGTGTTAACTTGTAGAAGCTTGTTTAAAGAATATGTTCTCCCATTTACATATTCATTCTCTCTCTCTTACAGTGTTCTCCATTTTAAGGAGTGCCTCAAGTGAATGCATTTTGAGGTTTAGATTTCTAGCATTAATGCTAGAAGTCTAAACCTCAAAATGCATTCACTCGAGGCACTCCTTAAAATGCAGAACATTGACATCTGTGCAGTGACAGAGTCCTGGTTCAAGGCTCCAGAGAGCACCCCTGCATTACCAGGCTACAATTCATACCACACCTTTTGGCCACCTAACCTGGACTGAAACACTAAAGGTGGAGGCGTGTCCATATTCATTAAGGATATCCACACCTCCAGGCTAGTTGCTCAGCATAATGCATCCAAGATTATCCAGGTGCAACTAACTCTGGGCAAGACCGCAATCCAAATTGTAACTTGCTACAGATCCCCCACCATGACCCAGGATTCCCACTCCTCATTTCTTGATACACTGGAAAATATTAGGGTACAACCCAACACCCTCTTAATGGGCGATTTCAACTACCCCACCAAAATTGGGAAAACTACTCATGTGCCAACTCTTTTGCTCAATGTTTTCTGGAATTCATAAATTCCTATGCCTTGGATCAGCTTATCCACACCCTCACCAGGGGCAGCATTATCCTAGACCTGGTCATTACCAACATGGGCAATTGGTGGTCCACACCAGAGGTAAATTCCTTGTTGGTCAGATCCGACCACAAGCTAATCACCCTAGACATCCACATCTCACCCCCAACCCCCATTAGGGAAACCACTGTAAAAAATTTCTCCAAAGCCAACTTCACGCTTCTGAAGACAGAAGTGGCAAACTTCACGAAACCCATGCAGACATTCAATAGAGGTACAACTGCTGAATCCTACACAAATGCACTTTATAAGCACTTACACGAGTGCATGGATCATGCTATCCCTAAAAGAACCAAGATGCTACCCTCCAAATAAAGGAAACCAATCTGGTGATTCCCTGCCATAAACAAACTCTACAACAGAAGAAAGAAACTGTTGCAAAAAAGAGTAAAATCCCATGATTGGAGGGACTCCCTGGATAGCCTTAGTAAGAAATTGAGATCCCTCATAAAATTCACCAAAGCTAGTTACTAAAACAAAACCACCACTGATTCTAAAGACAAGCACAATGCATTCTATAGCCATGTCAATATTCTCAATGGCAACACTCAGATCTGCTCTGACTTACAGCACAATGGCACTAAATATACAAAACCAACTGACATTGCCAACATCCTGGCAGATAGGTTCAGTGCTAACTTTCCTCCTCTCTCACCCCCTAAAGGGCCCATCTCTATACCAGAAGAATGCAAAGTTCCTGTAATCATGGCTGCACAGGTAAAAACTACCCTCTCCAAAGCCAAGAACACAGCATCCATGGGACCTGACAACATCCCAGACTGCATTCTACATGAACTACAGAATGAACTGGCACCCCACCTAAGCACCATGTTCAATCATAGCCTCACCTCAGGCTTTGTGCCCACTGAATGGCACACAGCGACGGTTATCCCACTCTACAAAGGGGGAGCCACCACGGACCCCTGGAACTACCACCTCATTCGCCTAATGAGCCTGGTCTGCAAGGCCATGGAATGTATCATCATGGAATTTATAAACAAAGACATTGGTAATCTCCAAACTCTGGACCCCACCCAGTTCAGGTTTGTAAAATGCAGATCATGTCTCCTAAACCTGATAGACTTCTTTGAAGCAGTCACTAAAGCCGTAGACGAGGGTAAGGTGGTTCACACAGCCTATCTAATTCTCGCCAAGGCTTTTGACAGCATCTCCCACTCTGGAATTATAGATAAACTCACTAAACTAGTATAAATCCCTATGTCACAAGATGGGTCGCCAACTGACTTACTGACAGAACCCACACTGTGAAAGTAGCAGACTTCAAATCTGACTTCAGACCAGTAACAAGTGGAGTACCACAGGGTTCAGTCCTGGGTCCTCTCCTGTTTGCTATCTATTTTTCTGAAGTTCAGACTAACACAGAAGGTCTTTGGCTGATGAAGTTTGCAGATGACTGCAAACTAGGAGCCATAATCGAAACTCCTAACGATGTGGACATCCTACAAAAGGGCCTCACTGAGGCAGATGCCTGGTGTCAAAGCCATGGCCTTAAGCTCAATGCCAAAAAGTGCACTGTCATCCCCTTTGGTAAAAACTGTGTACCCATGAGCTACCACATAGGTGGTAGTCTATTTAATACCGAAAGTATGATAAGAGACCTTGGGACACAGGTGGACAGTAGTCTCTCCTTTGATAATCACATCACCACAGTAGTCAGGAAATCCTTTTATGTGGCACACCTCATCACAAAAGGTTTCTCATCCAGGAAAAAAGAGGTCATTGTTCCCCTCTACTCGTCACTCATTAGACCCATTATAGAGTACAATGCCCATGTTGGTATGTACCTTACAAGACATCTACAAGAACTGGAAAAGCTGCAGAAATACCTCACAAAGAGGATTACCAGCCTCAAACAGATGCCCTACGCAGACCATCTCAAAAAACTCCAGCTTTACTCCGTCACATATCCCCTTCTCAGAAGCAATCTCTGCCTAACATACAAAGCTATGTCAAACCCAGAGCTGTTGGACAAATGCTCCACTTAAAGAAGTCCCAGTCACTCTGAGCTACACACTCTAGGGACCAAAACCTTGTCACCACAATAAACAGAACATGCTGGAGGGATAGATTCCTGTCCCAGAGACTTCCCATACTCTGGAACAAACTACCTATCTATATCAAACAAAGCCCCTCATTAGCACCCTTCAAGAAAAATCTTGATGATTGGATAAGAAATAGGAAATTCACCCTGGGTTCACCTCTGGGGCTCTGCTCGATTGGGTCACAGGAAAATAATTTCCTTTGGTGGCAAAAGGCAGAGTACTTTTTTGGCTAGGCTTATATAGGCCCTAGGGATAATAGCCTAGTACCTCCCTATGAACCTATGAACCTATGAACAAATAAATGTTCACTTTTTCCCTCACCCAAAGTAGATTTGTGCTTATTCAGTATATTGATTACTAAATGCTAAGCAGTGTAAACAATAAATTAATTTCTATAGTGATTGCATTTATTTAACATTTCTGTTTCATTTTGTAATTCAGTCCTAAGAAGATTATTACCTCTAGCAAGGATGATCACAAACCCACAGGCAGTTTTATCAAATAAGGCATTTAAATCCTGAAACATTTGGCACTCCTGTGTTATACTACGGGAGAATTTAAAAACACAAACCTGTTACTGTCCTTAAAGAGCATATTACTCTATATTAATGACTGATATTTGACTCATTTCGTTCATGAGGATTTTCACAGTTCAGAAATGTCTTTAGAAATGGAAGGCAGTGCAGACTGCATAACTGAATCATGCCTTTCAACCTCTTAGAGCAAGAAATCTGTTGTTGTTGTTTTTCTTTCGGCTTTTCCCGGTTAGGGGTCGCCACAGTGGAACTCCAGTCCGCTAATGATTGCCAGTCTATTTTATGGTGCCGAGGTGCCAGCCCAACGCCCAACCTTCAAAGAAGGCACACCCATTCACACGTCTTTCAAATGTAACTCGACCGCGGGGAGGACATGCAGACTCCACACAGAAGGTGCTCCAGCCGGGAATCGAATTGGAGAACCTCTTGCTGTGAGGCGACAACGCTACCGCTGCACCACCGCGGCTTTTAGAGCAAGAAATCTCTACAAAGCCAAAAATAAAAGTGAAAAAAAAGGCACAAAAATAGGGACAATTTTTAAATATTGGTCTTACAAACTTAGAAAATTGATAGAATAACAGGTGTTGCATTAGCATGAATTTTCTGAAGGATATGAAGTATGCAACTCAAATGTCTGTCATTATAGTCTAACTTCAATCCTAAATAATTTGCCACTAATTTGCCCGAAAACCCCAATTTTATTATGAAAAATAGACCAAAAATATGAGGCAAAAATCTGGACATTCTGAGAAAATCTGTACAACTGAGAGGTATGGAAAGAGTACTAAATGGGCATTTTCCTTCCGGAAAACTGTTAATATGCTCCTGCCATGACACACTAATTATTCTTGCTTCCATGAGTTTAATTGAATTGTTAACAGGTAATGAGTGTAAGCTAAACTGCAGCCAAATACCTAAAGCATCAGGCTGTTAAACATATGGAGAGAAAGAGTAAGGAGGAAACACAACTAAAAAACCCTCCCCAACCAGTGAGGAAAGAGCATTAATTACATAACAAATGCAAATGGAGATGTAGAAATTGTATTCCATTTATACACAGGTCAAGTTCTCAATGATGCTTGAAATGTTATTCCAGAGCAAAAGAATGCATAACCCCCCCCCCTCATATGTGACTATGGAAACAGAAAACATTGCATTCAAATTAAAGAAAGAAGGAAATACAGCCTGACCATCTTTAAATAGAGATATAGAGGGAGACAGAGACAAACATTTACTCAGTATCTATCTTGCTTCTGTAGCGTACACTATTGATTGCATTCCAAGAGAAAGATCATGATGTAAACTCCACTGCCTGTAAAATTGTGCAAGTGCTACTATCTGTACTTACAAACAGATGTTGATGGAAATAAATTCATCTTTACCTACTTGTAGTGTCAGAAGTGACGAGCTCCACACCATGGAGGTACAGAGAAGTCTGCCTTAAAACAAACTCATTTGTTTTAATTTGTGGACGGTGCATTTGAATGTTTTATTCCCTCTTGAGTACTAGGATGCTAATGGTCTATAAATTTAAAGAGATAGTTTTATGTTATTAGGGTTTAGGATATATGTTTGGGTAGGTTATCAGTCAAAATGTCACATGGATACATAAAGGAAGAACTGAAAAGGTAATGATTTCTACTGCATATCAACAGAACTTGTCAAGCCACGTCCTGTTAACTAAGAGCAGTGTCCTTTTTAGCTAGAATGGAGTAGAAAGGTCAGAGTAAAGAGAATCATTTAACTTCTTTAAACAGCAAGGGCCCTGGCTGTGTAGGGCTCAGTACATAACCATCAGGATCTTGAAACGATCTTATGACCACTGTTAACCAATGCAGGTCCTGTAGTGCAGATATAATATGAGCAAAGCAGGGAAGCCCTACTGTGACCTGAGTGCAAAATGTTGGACATGCTTTTAATGGCGGACATTACAGTTAGATAGCTCACACTTAAAAACAAAACAAAAAAAAGGCAGGATGAACCTAATACATTAAATACTGTATGCCAAATCTGAACTGGGAGGCACATATGATTCTGGATGTATTCTTCAGATGAAAGTTTTATGATTTTGTAAATGCTGTCACCTAGTCTTTTAATATCAATGTATTAGCAAGAAGCACTTCTAGATTTTAGGTCCTCATTATAACCCAAAAACCATTACCAATGTAAAAGATAAATTAAGGGGAATGCATGATGCTTGGGATATTTTACAAGAAGCATGCAGCAACATACTTACCAAGCTCATAGGATAAAGATTTAATCAACTTTAATTTATTTGTTTACTAGTAACACCATGACATTTTTTAAGAGTTGTAAGTTCTACTGTATGCCGTATAAAGAGAAACGCACAGTTGGCTGTCATCGGCAAAACAGGTATACTGTGTACCTTTGTTTTGAATTTCTTTCATTAAGAGCATATACACAATGGATAACAATAGATTCAAAACTGACGCCTACAGGACCCTGCTATTCACTGTAAAGCAGATTGAAATAAAAGAACTGAGATTACCTGCTAAGAATTCTGCAAGACGCAACAGACAATCCAGTAAAAGGCAAGAGAGGAACATGGTGCAGTAAAACCACTACTTGCTAACTGTGTTTGAGGACATTCTTGATAAAGTCCTAATATAGAATGTGTTTGTCAAGGCACTGCCTTGTGTTCATGCCTGATATGGAACAGTCATGTGGGGAATGTGGGGGGGAATGAACATGGCTGGAACCCACATCTCCATCTGGGCTCGTAATGTGTCAATAGTAGTGATCCAGAATCTGAGCTATAGCATAGGATAGCTTAGTTACTGAGCTTCTCTTGGACTGTGACACTTCAACAGGAGAGGTAGATGATAGTCATCAGCCAGACTCTGAGACATCTCTGGTAGACAGAACCAGGCTTCCTTTGGAAGGTGAGCTGAGGAGAGTCAATAAGGAGGAGTTAAGGCAGGGTTAGGTCTCACATCCAACTTTAAATGACTTCAGGGAGGAAGCCAAGGAGGCCTCTAATACTCAGTTATATTGTGACAAAAAATAGATGTGCTAGGAATGGATCCTTGAAGGAGGGCTGTAGGGAGAAGTAATTCACCAGTTGGTAGAATCTAGGCCATACTGATAGGCACTTTGGGACATTATATGATATTCCATTTGCAGGCCAAGTGGACATTAAGTAGGCTAAAAAATAACCTAAGTGAAAACTGTATTGCCCAGGAGTTACAAAAAAATGTAACATGACACTGCAGGGCAAATGCGCAGTGACAAATGATTGGCAATCCTGCAGATAAATCCATGGCTGCTTTGAAGCCTTTCCCTGTTATTGTAAAGTCATTTTAGAAGGTAGCTATGGATATTAGGGGGCATCTGAGTTCTCCAAATTCCACAGGTAAAAATATATTCTATTGAAGGAGAGAAGGTGTCAAATGTTTTGCATGACAGTTTTAACATGGTACATTACCCCTGTGAAATATTAACAGTGATCAGTGCCAACTTTATTAATCAGACCGGCCAGCCTGCCTCTTTGTGGAAGTGTTGTAGTGTAAACAATTAAAGATTATCTCCAGCCATCTATAGATAAATGGTCCTATGGAGAGATTAATTCTACACTGAAGATCATGTTAAGAGCATTTGTATGCCCATTCAAGGTGGAGTGGGTTTACACTCGCATACAATTAATAACCCCCCAGAGTCTACAGTTTTTTTGCCCTTTGAATTGCTGTATGGTCACAGGTTTAAGTAGACCTTGGATTTTATTTCTGATAAATGGGAGGGTGAATGTGATTCCAAGCAGGACTGTGTTGTGGTGTTGTGGAGTATACCCTAAACATCAAGTCACAGGGATCTCATGGCAATGGTCCAGGAGTACCAGGCATAGCATCAAGTGTATCAGCAAATCTCATATGACAAGTGATGACAGCTAGAGCCAGACAGCACTCAATAGGGCAGCAGGTGACACTGATCATTCCCATTAGACACAGTCTGGGAAAGTCATTTCACTGCTGTTAGACCGTTGAATGATGTCATCTATATGGCAGTATGATGAGTGACACAGAGGCCCTGGCACTTAGTATCTGCATGAGCTGCAGAAAGGACCAGAGGAGGAGGATTTTCTGAGGGAGGTTTGGAGTGATAACTCTGTGGCTGGGGTAGCAGCATAACAACAGCTAACTAGTAACCAGGTACAGGTGATCCAAGCAGTACTACTAAAATGTAGGGATATGTTTACTAGTAAGCCAGGCTCTACCCACCCAGCTCAGCATCACATTTAAGTAAAGTTTATTTATTCACTTTTTACAATTTTGTGTCTGGTCTTAATTATATATGCATTATTACTTCTTATTATCTGAGAAGTGGGTCATCATTTAGCACTGTTTAACAAGCTGTGGATCTCCATAAACAGTTAGCTAGATTGTTTAGTCATTCTACCACTGAAATATTAATGTGTATGATTTCACATCTGATTTAACACCAGGGATCAAGCAGGTCCCTGGCCATTCCTTCCAAGGTGGTAGAAGTGCCACCATACCAGAAAGAAAACTGTGGGGAATTTGGAGAATTCTGACTTCTTTCTTTAGAAATAATGTGGTGTGTGTGTGTGTGTGTGTGTGTGTGTGTGTGTGTGTGTGTGTGTGTGTGTGTGTGTGTGTGTGTGAGAGAGAAAATAATTTTGTGCAAAAAGTAGTTACCTTGCATAAGGGGCACTGTGAAGAAAGGGTCTAGGGATGCTAGTCCAAAGATTCAACTCTAGAAATAGCCCATGTGCAGCCATTAGCAGTGCTTGTTCTCTTTATGTTCTTGGGGCCAAGTTCCATTCAGTTTATGAAGTGATTATTGAGTTAGACTTTTGTGCACTTTTCTTATTTTACTTTTAGCACACTAGGTACTATTAGTGTGACTAGAGACAGCATTCCATTGGTGCTATATAGGATGTTGTCTTCATATATGGTGTCAGTGTGTACCACCACTTCTCATATATTTGATTGGCATTGGTGGGCTTCAAAACCCCATACGTTCCTTTCCTTGACATATTTGGTTAGCACTGGTGGGTTTCAAATCATGATTTCTGTGTTAACTATCATGTTTTGGTGACAGTGCCCTCATTTCCATGTCAGTGATCTCAGAGTTATTATATATACAAGTACAGGGGAGCTGTATTTCTTCTACAGAATGTTTTTAAGGTATAACGACAGGTTTTGCACTTTGTGATTCTGAGGATAACATTTAGTTTTACTGATTTTCAAGACTCCTACTGAAAAGTATTCAAATTCCAGCAGAGTGCCAGAGCAAATATCTTTCACCACTCAATCCTATGCCTACTACCTTGAGAAAAAAAAGGGGTAAACATGCTTTGAATACACAGAATCTTGATTTCGGTGCACTTGTATTTTAATTTTCTAATAGCTAGTATTGTACTGCAAATACTATTCCAATTTCTCTTCTTCACTGCTAATGTGATAAAATGTCCAAGCAAATACTTCTATCAGATGTCTACATTTCATCTTTATTTAGGAGTCAGGGAAACATAATAAGATATTATTTATTTTTCTTCCTCATGTAGGCTCAGAAGAGACCAGTAAGCAATGTGTGCGTGTGTGAGTGTGTGTGTGTGTGTGTGTGTGTGTGTGTCGGGGGGGGGGGGGGTTATTATATGCATAAACAGCCTTGTATGTATTTTACTTTTTTATTTTTATTTTTATTTATTTGACATTTGTTAACCGGGTTAGTCCAGCTGAGCCAGGGCCCCATTTTCAGGGGACATCCAAGGAGAAAAGGTCCAGATAAATTGCAATCTTATAAAAAATAACATCAAATACAAAGTGGACAAATGTACAAACATATAACATGAGGTGTATTAGCTACAATTTAAATTACTGCGTTATGTAATAGAATAAAAGTAAAATTACAAAAGAATATGAAATATGAGATACACTCTCAGTATTTGACAAAAGAGACATAGTTTTGAAATAAGTATTTTTAAATACAGGAAGAAAAAGTTAAAATTACATGATAGAAGAGGAGAAAAACAGTTGATACAGAAAAGAGTAATAGGTGAGTAAGTGAGACAGTTGTCATGTGGGCAGGACCAGGTCTTTTGTAGATTTATTTAAGGTCTTAATCTTAAGCAAAGTGGGATCATATTAATTTCTTCCTGAGTGTGTCTCACACTCTCAATACTACAGTTTTCTTTTGATACTAAGACTGTAAATACTGACAGAGCATGTGGAGAAGAAAGTACAGTAAAATCTCAGTTAACCGGCAGCTGTGGGTATTGGTAGATGCCAGATAACTGTAGTTTCTGGTTGTTTGAGAGTTATTGTTAAAAATAGGCCTGACTAATACTCTATCCTATACTATTTGTTTGGTTTGACTTGTTCTCAGGTTGAGGAAAGAGGGAATTTATTCCTATCTTCCTTTTTAAAACTCTAAAACTCTAAAAATGTAAGGTATGTTTCTGCAGGGGAAATCAGAAAGTGCAACACATGAAAATTGTATTGTATTTCTTCGATATTTTTTTGCTGGTTGCTTGAGTTCCAGTTAACTGAGAGTTTACTGTATGTGGAAATTAATTTAAGCAATTGGACAAATATGCATTTCGAATTTGGACAGATGTTGCTATAATGTTGAAGCCTGGAATAATCACTCCTAGGCTTTACTCAGCATGAAACCGTGATTGTGGCAAGCTTAGCAGAAGAGCACCAGCAAAACAGGAAATACAGAAGTTTGTCTGTAAAAAGATAACTAAAAAAACATTAGGGAATGTTTGCTGTTCATGTCACAAACTGCTATTATGATCACAGAATTAATGTCTGACAGAAGAGAAAATAAACACATTCTTAAAATCATGCAGATGCAAAGCGTTTCATAAATTTCACTTGTGCTGGATGGTTTAGTCTTGTTTTTCTTCATGTTAATAAATAACCCATTATAAAACTATTCCATTTTGAGTGAAGGTACACCTTGTTCTGCAATAACAGCACTTCCCAGCTCTTGGGCACACATGGCCTGGGGCTGCCTACCTAGCTATATGTTGATGTTAATTTTTTCCTATAAGCTGTATCATATCCATACCTTTGTTAGACTAGACTCTAATATATAAAATAAAGCATTAATAGCACTCTGAGTAAAATGGGAAGCACGTGCACTAAAGATACTAGTTCATTCAGCCAATACAACTGTATATATCCTTTTAATAACACAATATGTTCCACACAGTATTAATCATGAGGTTACAGAGTATCATGTTTCACTGATCAACTCTTTTTTATACAAAATTAGATTTCAGTAAAATTCTGTGGAGACATACATATTATATAAAAGAAAACAATGAACTATGCAATAATGATAACTGTCTGCAAAACTGCAAATCAAAAACACTGGGGCAAACATTCAGACTTTGTTTCTTTAATCCGCTACAAGCAAGGTTTGTGCTGAATTTCTAAACATAAAAAGAGAAACTATTCGCTGACTAGGATAGCTCCGTATCATAAAGGAGTAAAGCTCTGACTGCAAAACAAGTGACCCAGGCTGAGTGCAATGCATAGCAACAGAAACACTGGCTGTGATCTACCCGCAATCAACTGGACGTACAAGCTGATTTAAGTACACTTTTCTCTGCATTTGCATTGTTTCAGATAGTACTCCATTTTATTTATTTGTTTAATTGAATATTAATTGAATATTGTGGTCTCTGTCTCTCTGCAGTTAGCCCCCCCACACTCTGTTCTTGTTGTGGTGTTAACCTTGGTGGCTTTGGAAGTGCCCGTCCATGCTGTAAATTTGTGTTTGGACAGTCACCCAACTTAGTACAGTAAGATCATATTTTGATTCAGACACTCCTACCAGTCCAAGAGAAAGAGAAAAATAATCTGATTCCACACAGCAGTGAAAATCAATATGTCCTTTATTGTAGTAGGTAAGCACTTTCTCGGAATGACATCCACTTCATCAGACCAACAAAGATAGAATAGCAGTTACATTTTTAAACACTAAAACATCCAATCAAAAATCAGATAAAAAATGCATCATAGCTAAAAGCCATCTGATAAAATACATCTGTAGAATATATAGATCATTAAACAATTGAGTAAAACAGACTAAATTAACAATATGTACTTAAAAATGGTAACAAATACAACAGTAAAAAATAAATAATAAAAGATGGACTAATGAAACATATATGATAAAATATTAAAAGAGAGATCAATGCTTTAATGGCTGTGCTTTAAGGAAGGGTTTCAGGGAAACTCTGTTGTTTAAACCAGGAGGTTTATCAGCTTGAAAGTGCAAAATCCATTTCTGTTCACTAGACTCTGTTCTATTATTTATGTCACCTCCTCTCTTGGTACTACCAGTCCCATTTCTTCTACTGTGTAGAGAGAGCAGTTGAGAAGGACAACCCCTATAGTCTCTTAATCTGCTCTGTTCCCTCCCTCTCTACTAAAAAAAAAAAAAAAAAATATATATATATATATATATATATATATATATATATATATATATATATATATATATATATATAAAAAAAATATATATATATATATATATATATATATATATTGGTATACTTTATTCAGCTGCTCATACTTAACTGTCTTCTACGTTTTTACCGTAGTTTGTAGTTCTGTGTGCTCTTGAGTGTTCAGATGCTCTTATTCTGCACTTATTACTGCTTGTTAGTAGCCTGATTAAATGTACCTGCTATTCTAAGCATCTTAGTTTTGGTTGTAGCATTTGTGCTTCAGGCCATTTATTTTACATTTAGAGTTTTTGCAGACAAACCCTTATCAAACCCCGTTCTTCATAAGTCTGCCAAGTATTCAGAGCACTATCTCTGGACAATTCTCATCAGTTTCCCCTGCCAGCCTACATGGGCATGCTAAGACAGTGTAGCAACTACCTCATGTTCAAGGACAGGACCCTTCCCCTAGCACATAATTTGTCTACTTGCGAGAGATGCATCTACATCTGTAAGCTGGAATCCTTGCTCTCTCACACCACAGTCAGCACTCCTGACAAAGAGGAGATTTCCAGCACAAACACCACACTACCTACATCCCAGAGTCACACACCCCCATATGCAGGGGTCCTCAACATAAACCTACCTAAACAACAGAGACCCCCCCAAAACACACACACAACACAATCACATCACACACAGTAGTGAACACACCAGTGTCTCACAAACACATTCCATTAGGCATAACATTAAACCAAACATACTAGTAATTGGCGACTCAGTTGTGAGACACACTGATGTCCCCCTCACCAGGCTCAACAAGGAGAAGGTCACGGTCAATTGTCTGACTGGTGCCAGAATCCACCACATCACGAATGTACTTAAGTATCTCCACAACAGGTACAAGTATGACTCTGTCATTGTCCATGTTGGTGTGAATGACTTGAGGCATACCTCCCTGGACTATATGAAGAGAGACACGATTGAGCTCTCAGAGTATGTGTCCCAGGCAGGTATGACCCAAGCCCTAAGCAGCATCCTGCCTTCACCAAGAATGATACCACAATACAAACAAAAAATGTTTGACTTTAACAGTTGGCTTAGTTCCTGGTATCTTACTAAGGGGATCCAGTATCTGTCTGCCTGGGATGACATGGTTGACTGGCCTTGATTCCTTGCCAGAAATGGCCTCCACCTGTCATCTCTGGGGTTCTGGATCTTGTACAAGGCTCATGCCTCCCCCATTGAGCCTTTTTTAGACTATGTCCCAAAGACAAATCTTCCAACATAAAATATCTGTCAAAAAGCAAACTCAGGGTCATGCTGCTTAACACTAGCAGCCTTAACCTGAAAATGTACTCAATGGAGGCTCTACTCACACTGGAAGATACTGATGTCTGTGAAGTCTTGGAAACTTGGTTCAGGGCTGCGTAGAGCACCTCTGCCTTACCAAGCTATATATCATTACACACTTTCTGACCCCAAAATGAGGTCGGAAACAATAATGGTGGTGGAATCTCTATCTTCATTAAGGACAGGCACACCTCCAGACTGGTTTACCTGCATGACATACTGGAATTATTCCAGGTGCAACTGACAGTTGGCAAGACACCCATCCATATCTCAGGACATCCACTTCTCCTACCAGGATCTACTTGACTCCATCAAGGTACCACCTAACATACTGATGCTTGGTAACTTCAACTACTCCACCACAGACTAGGTGAACTATTCCTGCACTAATGCACTCACCCAGTGATTCCTTATCTTCATCAGTTCTAATGCACTAGATCAGCTGGTCCCACCCCCCACAAGTGGAGATAACCCTAGGATTTCACACGTCTCAGAATAAGCCCAGTTCTCACCAACATGGGGCAACTCCTGCACCACTCCCACAGTATGTTCTTCCCTGGAAAGATCAGATCATTGGTCTGTCTCATTTGAAGTTTCTGTCCCACCCAACCCCTCCTCAGCCTTAACCAAGCTAAAAAAAAATGTCTCAAAAGCTGACTACAAACTCCTAAGGGAGGGTATCAGCAGCTTCACACCACTGCCCCCCTCATATGATGCAGACAACTATGCTGAACAGTACGCCAGTACAGTATACAATCACCTGTACAACTGCATGGACTCAGCCATACCCAACAGAACTAAAACCTGCTCCAAAAGGAAACACAAACCTGACTGGTAGTCATCCTCTATCAATAGGCTTTACAACAAAAGGAAGACACTGTTGTCCAAGGGTAAAAATTAACAAATGCCAAATTGGAAAAACTCTCTCCTCCGCCTCAACAAGCAAATTAGATCACTAGTGAAAACCTCTAAAGCCAGTTATGAGTTGAAACTAGCCACCAAAACAAAGGGAAACCATAAGTCCTTCTTCAGTTGCATTAGGAACCTCCATGGCAAAGCCCAAGTTTGTTCTGAACTAGTACTTAATGGTACCAATTACACTGATCCTGCTGACTTAGCCAACCTGGTAGCTGATAGGTTCAGTGCAAACTTCACCCCCTTATTGCCCCCCAAAGGCCCAGTCAACATCCCCAATACTTGTTCCACACCTCACAGCTCCATAGTCCAAGTATTAAAGGCCCTACCCAAGGCAAAGAACAAAGTTTCCATGGGACCTGATAGTATCACAGGCTGTATTCTGCACCATCTCCAGCAAGAACTAGCTTTGCCATTAAGCACCTTATTCAACCACAGCCTTATTACAGGCTTCATTCCAGCAGAGTGGAGAACTGTCATTGTCATCCCCTTGCACAAAGGTGGTGCCACTACTGACCCGGGAAACTATTGCCCTATTAGCTTGACAAGTCTGAGCTGTAAAGTCATGGAGTGTATTATTATGGATCTCATAAACAAGGACATAGGCAATCTCTAAGCACTCGACTCCACCAAATTTGTATTCGTCAGGGGGCAGATCTTGCATACTGAACCTAGTTGACTTCTTTGAGACTGCCACCAAGGCCCTGGATGAGGGAAAGTCAGTACATAGAACTTATCTTGACCTGGCCAAGGCCTGTGACACAATCCTCCACTCAAGCATCATCGAAAAGCTAACACAACTTGGTGTTAATCTCTATCTAGTCAGATGGGTGGCCAACTGGCTCACAGATAGGACCCACAAGGTCAAAATAGGTGTTGCTACTTCCAGCAGCAGACCTGTCACTAGTGGTGTCCCCCAGGGATCTGTCCTGGGACCTCTACTCTTTGGCATTTACTTGTTAGAAATCCAGACAAAGACAAAGGGCCTGTGGCTGACCAAGTTTGTGGATGACTGTAAGTTGGGTGCTGTCATTGACTCCCCAAATTATGTTAACATACTGCAAGAGGGTCTCGCAACTACAAATAACTAGTACCAAAGTCAGGGGCCTTAAGATAAATACAAATAATGTATTATCATACCATTTGGCAAAAATCCAGCCTCTGCTGATTACCACATTAACGGCAACCCCCTAAGCACACAACCTGTGGTGAGAGACCTAGGTACTCAGTTTAACAACATTCTCACATTCAACCATCATGTAGCGGTGGTGGTCAGAAAACCATTTTAATTGGTTCATCTCATAAGTAAAGGGATTGCATCCAGAAAAAAAGAGCTTATTGCCTCTCTGTACTCTTCCCTTATTAGACCTATAATTGAGTATAATATCCCATTTGGTATGTACCTCTCCAACTGGACAGGCCACAGAAATACCTCACAAAGAGCATACATGGCCTCCAACACCTGCCTTATGCAGACAGGCTTAAATCACTATCACTCTATTCATTATCATACAGATTGCTCAGAGGTGATCTGTGTCTTGCCTACAAGGCAATATTATACCCTGCCCTACCAGAGATGCTCCATATCCATAAGTCTAACTCCTCATGCATTAATCGCTCAGTAGGCCTAAATCTAATATGCAACATCAACAAAACCTGCTGGAGAGACACATTTGTCTCCCAGAGGCTTGCCCAGTGTCTGGAATATACTTCACATACATGTCAAACAGAGTACCTCGCTAACACTCTTCAAGCACAACCTGGATGAGTGGATGGGAAACCACAAATTTGTCCCAGGGGTTCCACCTTTGTCCCTCATTGACATGGGTGACAGGTACTGACTGAGGTTTCTTTTTGGGGGATAAACTCTTGGCTAGATTTGTAAGGCCCCAGGGCCCATAGCCTAGTAACCTCCTATGATCCAATGACTCTATGTGTTCTGTAATGCATTGTGATGTACTTGTCATCACATGGAGCCTGTACATGGAAGCACAAATAATGCACATGATACAAACTAGACAAAAAGGGTGTGGAGTTATGCTGCATCTTATAAAGCACAGATGATGAATTTATATCAGAAGGTAGTCCAGCTTTCCTATGTGTGATTTACTAACAGTTCTTTGCAAGTGGGTTCTCCCACTTAATGATAATGGGATGGGTCTTAGAGGGTACACTGGCCCTTTTGGTCAGGAAAAGGAAATAAAGGAATTAAAAATGACAAAATAGTTAAAGCTAATGGTGCCAGTTTATACCAGTTAAATAATACAGACCATTGTCATGCCTTAACTGACAAAACAATTAATGGAATGAGAAAAGCTTTGGGATAGTATACGTTCAAAATAAACAACAGACATTTTTGAAAATAAAGAATAAGTGATGGAATTGTAAGCAAACAATATCCTTCTGATTATAAATTTAATATAAATTTAATGAGGATTAGGTTCAAGTGGTTATTAAATGCCCTTACTAATGTAAACAAATATGATTCTCACTATGTTTGGCCAAACTTATACAATTTTCATTTATGATCCAATGGAGTTGGGAGGCGACTGTTCCACTGTTCACCACCGGAGAAGGTGAGAAATAAAATTATCTAGACAAGTGATTTTCTTGATTAAAGAAGTGGGCCTTTATTATTATTAATACATTCACACACACATATCTATCTATAGAACTATACATAGATAAATAGATAGATAGATGGATAAATGTGTCCACTGTTGTAAGAAAGTCCTTCTATATTGCATAGCTTACTCAGCACTCATTAGGCCAATTACTGAATATAATGTCCCCTTTTTCATGTATCTGTCCATACATGTATAAACCAATAATGACAAAACTGCTCATTTCTGAACTTTTGAATTATAAAATGCCACTCAAACTTCTGTCACTACAATCCACCAATATCAGTCAATATTTACAATCTCTGAAGAAGTAAAAGTCAGTTTAACAATTCCGCATTAAGGAGATCTGTAACTAATGAAGAAGTTGTTGCTAGCAAACTACTTTGTATTTTATTGTTTTATCTACAAATTCAGTGCCTGCTGTCCTTGAAGAATAAATTCCCTATGTTACATTAAAAAAAAAAGCTAGTAATATTCCAATAGGAATGGATGGCAAGCCAATAACAGGTTCATAGTCAGTAGGTATATCATGAAAAGGAGGACACGCTGAAGACTGCAGCACCCTCTTCCTTAAAGTACAACACAGTCTCAGCAATCCATCTGTATGGTATGGGAGTAGAACACACAGCCTTCCACATCAAGAATAAGTATGCTACTTGTTGTGCTACTAACACTGTTTTCAAATATGATATCACAAACATTGACAACCATTTGCTAAGCAAAACAGTTGCACATTGAAAACAGACTTAGCATGAGCAGCAATAAACATCTCTTCCCTTGAAATTCACAGTTCCTTGACAAATGCACTGAAACCCATTTTTCAAGTAGTTTGGTAGTTTGTGTACAAGATTCAGGCTCTTGTTTGCTATAACCAAGGTAATGGACTTGAGACTGAGCAAATTAAGTAACCTGCCATCCCTAACTTGGGCATTTTATACACACAGCCACATGCACAGAGCCAAGTCAAATTATAAGACACAGGCAACAATTACAGGAAATGAAGAAAGGAATAATTCAGGAATGGCCGTTGTCATAGGAATATGGTCTCATTGGGGACCTGAGCCTACAGGCATCATATGGAAGCATCCAGAAGTTTGTCAGATGATTGCAACTAGGGTGAAAACTGTGTGGGACAGAGTAAGGATTACAAAATAGTCCCATATTAAAACAATTGATGGGGAGATCTGCAAGATGTTTGATAAATTCTGTATGAAATATGGTCTACCCAAAGGACATTGGTTCACATTTGAGCATTGCAACCCACCTAGTGATATAGGGATTGATGCCTAGCTTAGTGAGTTTTTCTGTGATTCCTGCATGAGGAATGGTATCAAAAGCCTTGGCCAGATCAAAGTAGACTGTATGAACCACCTTGCTTTCATCCACATCTCTGGTGACTGACTCAAAGAAGTTGACCAAGTTGAGCAGGCATGATCTAACCTTCATAAAACCAAACTGTACTGTGTGGGATCCAGAGTTTGGCGATTCCCTATATCCTTGTTTATTAGGTCCATAATGATGTGTTACATAGCTTTGCATATCAGACTTGTCAGGCTAATGGGGTGATAGTTCCCAGGGTCTGTAGCCACTCCTCCTTTGTGGAGAGGGATGACTGTAGCAGTGCACCATTCGGTAGGGACAAAGCCTGAGGTGAGGCTGTGATTGACCAGGGCACACAGGTGAGGCGCCAGTTCACTCTGTAGTTTCTTTGGGGGGGGGTAAAGTTAGCACTGAATCTGTCGGACAGTATATTGGCAATATCTGTTGGCTCGGCATAGGAGGTACCATTGTGCAGTAGCTCAGTGCAAATCTGGGTATTGCCATGTATATCCTTATATTTTTGCTGAGGTTTGTACCTGTTGTTGTATTTTATTTTGTTTCTGCTCTTAAAAGCTTTCTAATTCTTTACTATATTTATTTTTAGTCTATTATTTTGATTTTTCTTTTCAGTATTTGAATTATTAATTTAATCTATCTTCCTCCTGTAAACTGTCATTCTTATCGACATTTTGTGAAGTGATGCATACTTTTTCCTTTCTATTGATCTGTATGACAATATAGTTTACTTTGACTTCATGTTTAACTCCATAAGGCACAGGCTTAGCTGTAGCTATTGTCTACATATGTCTTTTCAGAGCAGTACTGGATGTGGCTGTGACAGCTGCATTAATCTACATACTTATCAGACTCAGATCATCTGTTTGTGTTTGAGGAACACAATAAATGTTTGGTATTTCTTTATCCTGTAAATTTCTAGCAACAGTACATGTTTTGTTTTTAAATGACAAGCTAATATTCTGTCCTTATAATTTATCATCAGAAAGCCACATCCTTGCCAGTGGGATAACTTGTGTATATTCCAGTAAATTCACTAACACAGAAAATACACCACCATTCAAGAAATTTAAGTTATTTGAACTTTCAGTATGGTAATGAAGAATTAAGATGCATCCATGACACTCCTTTCTAAAGATCACTGAGACAGATTTAAAAGGTGAATAGCCGAACATAAGTTACAAGATATTTCTCCTGGATCACATTTATGACTACTAAAAGCAGATAAGGCCAAATAATTCTCTTCAGTGAAAGGAAAATGAGCCAAAACGTAATAAGGGGTGAACACGTAAACATTATGAGCAACAACAGAAGTAAAGAAAACGTCACCTTGGAAGTAATATTGATAAGGTGCCTGCTGAACTATTGAAAACAGGTGAATGTCCCTGGAATATGTGGCTTCAAACAACAGAAAAATTCAGGAGATGGAAGAAACACTTAACAGGGATGACTCTATTGAGACACTCACTGCAGACACGCAATAAAGACTTGAAAGAAAGAAGTTTGGAACATTATCTAAAAATGGAAGAAATGGATCAAAAAAGGTTTAACAGCATTCCAGAACAAAGTGAAGGTATAGACAATGACATTTATAGTGGTATGCACAGCTGGACTGGCGTATCAAGCAATGAAATTAAAACAGAGGGCATCAACTAAATGTACTAGGAGCTGGAGCAGGGGGGCAGCTTCGACCATTAGTGATAAAGTTAGAGAACTACCAAATCAACAAAGAAGTTTTATGTAAGCCTTGGAGAAAAGGCACTTTAAAAAAAAAAGTGAGTGATGTCTGGCTGTTTGTTGACAATGACTATACGAGACATACCAGACACAGGAGAAATTTCTGCAATCCAACTTTACAGATTAATGAACTTGAAGTTTAAGCTGCTTTACTCTGACTCTGTCAGAGTTTTTTTTTTTTTTTTTTTTTTTTTTTTATCTTTTGGGAGTGAAAACCTACATGGAACCATGGGGAGCAGACAAAGATCTGCATAAGAAACTAGCAGACATGGATCATTCTGGTAGAGGAACATCAGAAACCTCACAAAGAGAAGGTTCCTCAAGATCAAACTTAGTAAAAGAAGCAGAAATACACCTAGAAAAGACATTCTCACTATTTCAGAGTAGGATGCAGGAAAGAGCTAAGGAAATGCAAGAACGTACACGTCTGGTATGAGATGGTCTTCAAGAGACTATTGAGAAGACGAGACTGGAACTAATCAAATTGACAGTATAAAGGCTATGCAACAGTAATTTACAGATGAAATACTGAGCTGGTTTTAATGTAAATGGACTGCTGAAAATGGCATGGTAAACCTGCCTTTTCATCTTTTTATTTCTCTTCTCTCCCTTCCTCTATATTTTCTATATAACTTGTGTCAGGGAATTGTGAGGTTTTGGTATGCTGATTAAGAGAACATTTCTAATAATTGGCCATGGAATTAAGATAGAAGATGGAATCAGAGACAGAGTGGGAAGATATGTAGGCTTCAAAGGTGTTTGACAGGACACGATCATTTCACTAGTGTCACTTTATTTATCATCCAAAACTGTCACTATTGATATTACAAAAGTGCTAGGCAATGTGATAGCACTTCATAAGGGAACACTGCCGATTATGGGAGAGAGAAACATCATAATGCAAAGGCATGATGTGTCTGCAAGCCCCAGGACTAAGCAAATAGCAAGAGAGAGGAGATACCAAGACAAATATAGGTTTATGTTTGGGTTTCAGGATGTGATAAAATGATAATGAAAATAATAGCAATATGTATACTTCTTTAAAAAATATAAAACACAGGGAAGGCTGGTTCAGGCATATATTATGAAAGCATATCAGGCATTAGTAGAGGGAGTCATAACTCATCCTATAACAATTTCAGACAATGCTCCATTGAAATTAATGTTAAAAGTGTGATGGAGTGAATACATAGAAAGGCACTCAATATTTAGTCAACTTCCTGAAAAGGGAAGCATTTAAACAGAACATAATAAAAATCATAGGGGACATGTTTGAAAACCTGGAACATATCAGGCATGATGAGGGACAAAGTTGAGATGAAGGTAAATTAAAAATATGCAATAGGATTGAAATCATAGCTAGAAACACCACATGGAATATCTCATATGAGAGATATAGGATAGGAATACATAAAATAAGGGAGATACAAAGAGCAGCAGGATGGGCGGTAGAATAGCCATAAATGGACAACCGACTAGAGAGGAAATTAATCCGTACTTACAGCAGATGAATGACAGTGGACAAGTGATGTCAAGCCTTTTTCAATAACAATCCAAAAGCAACAAATTTGCTCATACAGTGAGAGCGCAAAAGGCGGAATGGATGGCAGCTAATAGCTAGTATGGAATCCTGATGATATAATGATGCTGTTAGAGGTACTACCCAGAATTATATGCACAGGGTCTTAAAATATAATGGATAGTGCCAGTGTCAGCCAGTACTTAAAGGGATTAAATTCTACCAATAACATGATGGAAGAAGGAAACAAATTAATTAAACAAATCACAGATGAAGAGGTAAAACTAGCAATAAGGTAGCTGACTACCCATAGAAGTTTGGAAACAAAGTGAGGACAGGTTAATAAAGTTGTGACTAAACTTGTTTAATACTATCCTAGAGGGACCTGAAATACCGCAATCCTGAAAACTCACAATAGTGTTGGTTCTTCAAAGAGGGAAAAGACCCAGAAGACCCAGACCTACCAAATGATTTCAATGTTGAGTCACAATTACAAGGTCTTTATGATCATCGTGCAAGAAGGTTGGCTAAAATATTGGAAAGAATTATTGACAAAAAACAATGCAGCTTCATAGAAGACAAGCAGACATTTAACAATATTAAAAGAGCACTAACGACGCAGAAAAGAAGAGAGTGAGTCTACTATTAAGTCTAGATGCAGAGAAGATTTTTGATAAGGTCAGCTAGGGATTTCTTAAAAATACTTTACGGGCAATATATTTCCCAGATATGCAGATAGCTTAGTCAAAGACAAAATGTAAAGGAAGGTTATTGGATTCAGTACAGATTAGAAAGGGCACTATGAAAAGGTGTGCACTGTTTCCACTGTTATTTGCATTGCATATTCAACTGATATCAAGAGAAATAAGGCAGGCTGAAACACAAGGGTATAAATGGAAGGGTAGGGAAGAAAACAACATTATTCACAGTGTTGTAATGCTAATTGTGCTTAATCCAGAAGGAGACTTAAGAGATGTATTCAGCAGACTAAGGAAGTTTGCTAACTTGACAGTGTATAAGGTAAATGAAATGAAAACAGAGGCAGTGAATGTCAATTATGCCCCCGCCCTTTGATTTAGTGCAGGTGTTTCTTTTATCTGATGGGACATCAAAGGATGAAGTCTCTGGGTATATAGATAAAACCAAACATTCAACAACAAGCTAAAGAAATGTGAGAGGAGACCAGGCAGAAAAAATGGTCTCAGTGATAAGAAAATGGTGAATGTTACCCATGGATAGTGAAAGTAAGCTATTGGTAATGAAAATGTTGTTTGTGCCTTTGATACTATATGTAGAGCAAGCCTACCTCTATAGCCTGGAACAGTCCTTATAGAATAATATAATAAAGGATTTGAAGGAATTCTACTAGGAATGGAAAAGACTAAAGGTAAATAAGCTTGGAGAAAAACGAGGCTTCCTTATGAAATTGGAGGAACTGGGATACCAGATTAATGTGCATATTTCAGAAAAACACATATTAGACTAATTTACTTAATATAAAATGAGACATACCAATCTAAAAGGAAAAGCATGCATATGGCTTGAGAGTGAGAGGTACCTGGAGATAGAGAAGATAAAAGGAGAGTCTGTGGAGTAACAGAGAAACATGGGGTGAACAGTATAATGCTATTTACACAGACATAGAAGAAAATGTTTAACAATTAAGAAACTATACTAAGTTAAAGAACTAGAAGGAATTGTTCTTCCAGATAAGATATGCGACTTAGCAAAGCTCAGAGGCTGAGGCAAGAGCTAAGAAAAGGAAGGAGCCCATGTTCTGTAAAACTATAGTGGAAGTTAGTAGCTTAAAGGGTTGGGCTGAGATTAGTCAAAAATACGACCTTAGGGAAAGCGATAGAATGATATACATGGACTAGGGTTGAGGCTTAGAGATATAAGCTAAAAAATGAGGAACCCCAACAACAAAACAGAGGTAATAGAAATAATACAAGAAGCAGGATCTGAATTCTCAGCAAATAAAATGTATTTTGGTAAGGGCATACCAAGCTCTAATTGACTTATAGCAGGATTTAAATGAGAAATTGTAGGGAGATTCTTGGGCAACAGACAAATGGAAGGACCTATGTTTTATATCTAGGTGTGCCACTAAATCAAGGTAGTTTAGAATCATCACATAGAAATGCATATGCATGTATTTTTATACTCTTGACAGGTCAAAAGAGATGTTTCCCTAAGTGAATGTTATATGGTGGAGGTGTGACAAAGGAGGACAAGGGACATGGGATCATGTTTTGGGAGTGTCAGAAACCAGATACATCCAAGAATGATTTGCAACATGTAATTAGGACAGTTACAGGAGAAAATCAGATATTAACTAAAGGAATACTGCTTTAAGGATGGGTTAAAACAAAGAAATTGGTTGATCTGAAGCTAATGGTTAATCTGATACTTTTGGTGGCTAGAAAAGCCATAACTAGAAAATGGAAATCTTGGGAACATCCAATAATAATGGATGTCAAACGAATCATTAAGCATTAAAAAAAGGGCGGCGAGCAGCTCACAAAGAAGAAAATAGAAGGAGTGGACAATAAGGAGGAGTTGAATTAAAGAAAGACAAGGACAGAAATTCAGGCATCTGTGTTAACAACAGAAAGGAGGGTCCCAAAAACATTTAGATGATGCACTGTTCTGTGTTAAACAGGATTAATGACAGTGCTTTAGAGTAGGCTGGGAAGGATAACAATAAAAGAAATGAGACAAAACTTGAGAGTTAAATTGAAACTATTGGGATCTGACTCTACATAGCTATTTGCTCATTTGTATTACTATTGTATAATAAATATTCCAAGGCTGATATATTAACTGGTGATACAGGAAGAGTTATATTATTAATTTGTATGTAATATCAGGTAGTCGGCTGTGTTTATGCATCAGTAATTTCATCTTTTTTTTGTATATTAAAAGACAGCTGTCAGGGAATAGCAAAGAGGTTCACTATGCATGTGGGTTGTTCATAAGACTGTACAAAGTAAAAGTAGACTGTGAATAAACTATTATCTTTCTGGGGAAAAAGAACTTTAAGTTATTTGCTTTTGGAAAGAAATAATTAATCAAAAATAGAATTATATATAATGACACCTGCAAGGACTAGCAGTCATTTCTGTGTAAGTATACTGCATGGAACGTCATTTATACTATGAAATCAAAACAAAACTGGGTTACAAGACAGAAAACATAAATGATTTGTTGTCATGAAAGAATCGTTCTGTGCTGGCTAGACAATATTGCCATTTACATTAGAAGCAAACTTGCAGATGATCAGACATACTTTGGTGTTGCTCATCGCTGAGAATGTTGCTTTGATTATGAGTATGTGCTGTCTTTGATCTAAATATGCTGTTATGTTTTATGATGAGAAACTATATTAGGAGTTTAATGGAGGTCAGGAATCCAACAAGTAATTAATACTGCTTCATAGTACATTGTATATGTACCTCAACTTTGAAGTACTGGCTTTTTGATTCTCCCTGAAGACAATATGCAAAAGTATTTTACTATACCAGTGGTGTAAATAAATATGTTGTTATTTTCCCTGTATTATTGGTACTTCTCAGAGACATTGGTCAAATTTACACTTGATATTCTACTTACAAGCTTTTCCAAATCAAATATTGGACTGCAGCAAGAATAGTGATTTTGCTCAACAGCTGTAGGGAAAATGCAAGATGCCTCTGTGAGCAACAGAAAGCCAAGAAACTAAGGAACTTTTTGAAGCTTTCTGATGTTCCATGTCCATAATTATGTACAAGACGATATAGCAAAGCCTTTAATAAAAGAATATGTGAAGTGTAAGAGGGGAGTGCTGGGAAGCTGCAAATGGGAAATGGCAGTGTGAAGGTAACAAATGGCAGAATGAGAACCAACGAGACAAGCTAAATGTATGGACAGCAGGTGAAAGCAGGCACAGACAAGTGTTTTGTTCTGCTGCTGTCATCCGTTAGTCAGTAGAGGCAGATTTTACTGCTTAGCATGAGACCTGACATTAACCACCTTCACAGGGGGCGCTTAACAATTGTTAAGGTTAGGTCACGTGCCATTCTGGCGCTTCACTGGTTTGTCTTTTTTCAAATATCAGAGTGTAATCAGCACACGCCATGCACTACATATAGTTTCATAGGTGTTTACTTGGCTAATGACCACAAGAGCCTTTTTAAGCCTAGCCATGCATCCCAAATCCCTGGCAAGTTCTGATACCCTTGATAAGTGTAAGCATGGGCCTGGGAGATAAACCATTTACATGTTACCTGCGTCTATTAGAGACATAGATGCAAAACCAGGGATGAATTTCCAATTTCCCATTCAATTGTCCAAGTTGCAGTTGAATTGGGTTGGGGAGGACCTCTGCTTCACATGGATAGAGAGCCTGTTCCATAGACAGGGAAGTCTCTAGGATACATACCTATCTCTCCAGCAGGTCCTATTTGTATCACAGGCAAGGTTTAAGTCTTTAGAACGGGTAATTCTGGTGCTGTTTGTTTTGTGGATATACAAGAGTTCCGTCAGAGTGGGGTCTGACAATGTCCTGTATGCCAGGCTTAGATCTCCCCTCAAAAGCCTGTAGGAGACAGAATACTGGGATAGGGCCTTGAGGCTGCCTGCACAGGACAGTTTACTTATGCCCAGTATTCTTTTAGTGAGGAACCTCTGTGGACGTTCCAGTTGTTGGCTATGCCTGGTTAGGTACATACCAAAGGGGGCATTGTACTCAGTGATAGGTCTGATGAATGCAGAATACAGTGGAACAATGACTTCCTTGGACTTAGATGCCATACCTTTGTTTTTAAGTTGTGCAACATAAAATGATTTCCTCATCACTATAGATACATGATGGTCAATGACTAGATTACTTTCTATGAGTGTCCCTAAGTACCTGACTGCTGGGTCGACTCTAAGGGGTGTGTTTTCAATATGATAGTTACCAGGGATGGATGACTTCCCAAAGGATATTATTATGCATTTCTTAGCACTTAGTTTTAGTCCATGGCTCTGACACCAGTTGTTTGTCTGTGTCAGCCCCTCCCTGAGAATATTTGTGTCGATGCGACATTCAATGACAGCTCCTAATTTACAATCCTCTGCAAATTTAGTCTGCCAGAGACCATTGACATTGCCCTTGACTTTTGAGAAGTAAATGCCAAAAACAAGCGGTCCAAGGACTGATCCTTGAGGGACTCCACTTGTGAGTGGCCTCTTTGTAGAGGTGGACTCCCCAATTCTAACTTCCTGAGTCCTGTCTGTGAGCCAGATGGCTATCCACTTGGTGACATATGGGTTTGTACCTAACCTCTTGAGTTTGTCAACAATGTCTGAGTGAGGTATTGTGTCAAGCCTGAATAAGTATATAATATCTAGATAAATATGGTTACATTGGGACTGTCAACAATGTTAAATTTATGAGAAAAATAGCTGCTATCTCGTATGTCCATATAAAAGTTAGGTAAAGTAACGGCAGAGCAATAAGCTCCCAAATCTCCACGCAATAACAGTTCATTACGAAAATATATGTTACATCCACCACTGGTTACTGCAATACTCAGCTGTTTGTAGACAAATGTTTATAATGAATTGGACTCACATAAACGATAAAATAAATGAATTTATTTGTAAAATCAGCAAGCGCTTTCACCACTAAGGCTTCTTCAGGCTATCAGAACATATTCAAAGTGCGTACTTTTATATAATTGATTTAATGACATCATTTCCTCTCCCATTTTATTAACTGTTTAAACTAAATCAAAATTTAAATTGTTATATTTTAAATATTTTAAATAATCATATATATAAATACTCTTCTTATGAGACAAGTAAGAATAAAAAATGAAAATAAGCATATGTATGTATGAACAATCACTTTCCTGCAAATTCTTACATTTCCAGTGTAAGCGCTGTCTGAATACATCAATTTATACAACAAATATTTCATCACATATTACTAATTTATACATACTATATTAAAAAAATTTTATTACTCAAATAATTAATTAAAATTGTAAAATCATAAAAGAACATATAAATATAAAGCATAAACTTTCATTATATTTATATATAGAGAAAATATGCTTTTCATTTAAAATGTCTTTATCTAAAACTGCTTATCACTATTATAATGGCAGAATAGCCTTGATGCAATGTAGCGCTATTTTATTTAGGTCTTTAATATATTATTTCCTAAGAGGTCTATTCTTCAGAACAGGCTTGATAGAGACTCTATCATTTAGACCAGGCTGACAATCAGCCCTAAGCCTTATGATCCATCTACTTTCAATTTCTTCTGTTCTGTTCCTGACGTCTCCTCTTCTATTATTAGGAATATTAACTTGTATAACTTGAAACTTAAAATTATGTTCTGAAGTGTTACTGCATATATGTTTTGATAGAGCACTTCTCATAGATTTGTTGCTGATATCATAAATATGTTCTCTTATCCTATCTTTGAATCTACGGTCGGTTTTGCCTACATAAAATGCAGGACAAACCATACATGTAGCTAGATAGACAAGATGTTCAGTAGAACAGTTAGCATTTATATTAAAAGTAAACTCTCTATTTGTAACTGGATGAACAAATTTATTGG
This sequence comes from Protopterus annectens, assembly GCF_019279795.1. Classification (NCBI taxonomy): domain Eukaryota; kingdom Metazoa; phylum Chordata; order Ceratodontiformes; family Protopteridae; genus Protopterus; species Protopterus annectens. The sequence continues at coordinate 1,614,880,711 of NC_056732.1, read as the reverse complement.
ATTCTATAATAAATTTACAATATTTACATTTCATACAAGCTTTGGTACCATAGTTCCTGTGTGAATCAATTAATCTATTTCTTTGGACCACATAACATCACGTAAAGGTTCATCTTGTTCCGATATGTAAATGAAGGATGATCACCTATAATCCTATGAATCTCATGATTCAGGGTCAAGATGTCCCAATATTTCATGTATGTCTCCCTTACCTGTTTAACATCTTGTGTGTAATAAATACACACCTTGAGCTCATCCACAGTCCTTTTGCTACTGTTAGAAGTTAACAAACCATCAGAGTTATTCCGTTTTGAGAAATATGGACTCGCTCTATTTAAATGTAAATTATCTATATCTAAAAAACCTTCCATCATTTCCTCAGATGTGTATGATCTTTCTTTAAGTTTTTGTTCTAATTCTAAAATTCCATCTCTATGCCCTATTTCTGATTAATGCAGATGAGATATTCTCATAGCTTGTCCCCGTGCAATATTTTTAAAGATAAAGTTAGGGTGCATACTAGACCTATGTAATATAGCATTTCTATAACATCCTTTCTTAAACGAACCAGTATTTATTAGGCCCATGGTCGTCCTTTCTATAAATACATCCAGATACGATATTTTAAAGCAGGCAACTGCTTTAAAGAGATTCTAATTCAGGTCAGTTGTCCTATCTCAGTTACCTCATGAAAATAAATAAGCATTATGAATACCAGTATGTCTATATACCAATTTTTTACCTTATTGCAGTTATTGTTTGTGTCATACTTTTAGTAACAATAAGACATTAAGTGAAAAAAAACTATTATTCTTCCACTTTTTCAGCAAAGGCAACTGGGTTAAACATCTGTTTTTCTTAATTCGCCAGTTCTACTGTGAGTGTCCTGTCAGCATTTACACCAACTTATTTAAATCACACAGTTGTTTTGCTTACCTTTGATAGTTGGGAGTCTGTGGCCATTTTCACTTTATGCAAGGACTATGGCTTGTGCCATTCCATCTACAGCTAAGAATGCACATGTAATACTCACAATCCACTCAAGCATGACATATTTTATTTTACTAGCTGTAGGTGAGACAGAAATTATTAGCTTTTAACACATGAAATGACTGGTCAGCTTCAACCTTTTTGCTCTCTTGCAGTTATATGATGACCAGTGTAGAAATGGACCACTTGAAAGTCAGTTGTCTGAGCTTTCATCGCCGAGTCTTTTGTCTTCCTGTGCTTGGCTTTTTTCTCATTAACTCTGCTGGTTTGCATAACAATGCAGTTAATTTGCTTTTGCTCGGTACATTTCTTAGCTGACTTTATATGCGTGGGGCTCCTGTTTCCCCAAGTATGTTTGCACTTCTACTGAAATCATTGCTCTAAGTATGCATTCTGCCCTTCCCTTCATACAGCTTTCATCGCCATCATTTTTATCGTTCCTTGCTTACCTAATTTATTGTCTGCTTTGCAGAAATTTACTACAAAAAACATTTAGTTATTCTTTTACTTAGCTGCTGTTTCAGTGTGTAATCCACGTTTATTCAACATATATTTCTCATGGGAGCACTTCACAATGCCGAAATCCTGAAAGATCGAATTTCATATGGCCGAGACCATATGATCGAATTTTCGGAATCCCGACATTGTGAACGGAGACCTGTATACAGAGCAGAATGGGAGAGTTCCCTTTTCCTCGCTGTAGTGTGATCTCGGAGTTGGAATATTTAAGTAGTGGGGGTGTGGGGGGTGCAGGGGGGCTTGCCACCCTGCAGAAAAATTTAAATTGTTGTTTTTTTTTTTTTTTGATTTTTGGATTTGTTTCAGAATTTCGGTATTCCGAAACATCGATCATATGGTCTTAGTCATATGAAATTTGATGTTTTGAAATTTCAAGATTCTGAAGTTAATCCATTTTTCATCCTGTGAAAATTATATAGTTTTGTTTTGTGCAAATGTGGTAGCCTGCTTTCCCTAAAGTACCTCAAACCTAAATTACTAATGTGTAAAATACACCCCTTACGGCATGTACCTCACAAAGCACATGCAACAGCTAGAGAGACCACAGAGGTTCCTCAAACAGGAGAATCAAGGGCCTCAAATATCTACCCAACACAAATAGGCTAAAAGCCCTGTTCCTCTACTCAATCTCATACAGACTCCTCAGAGGTGACCTCGATCTGGCATACAAAGAAATCGCAGACCCAGTGTTAATGGGACTGTTGCATATCTGCAACTCAAGCACCACTCAAGTAACCCACACGTGAGACCTCAACCTAGTCTTTGACATCAGTAGAACTTGTTGGCGGGACAGAGTTGTGTCCCAGAGACTCCCCCTTCTGTGGAATAGACCCCCTCTTCATATAAAGCACACTATCTCATTAACTGTTTTTGTGAGCAACCTGGATAACTGGATGGGGAAAAGAAAATACACCCCTGGGATTCCACCTGTCTCCCTGCTGGACAGGGGCATTAGGTGCTGACTTGTCAGAATATGGGCTAAATTCTTCGCTAGGCTTGTAAGGACCTCAGGGCCAATAGCCTAGCAACCTCCTATGATCCTACAAAGTTGAAAATATAACAGCATGTATTTAAAGTTGGCAAAAAATAAATAAATAAGTTAAATAAGCTTGGTTTAATGAAAAATAAACCATGTAAAATGTGCCAAAACATCACGTTAATCCTCAATTAGTCAAAAAAAAGAATACTTTGGACTATCATATACCTGTATTTTGGCAATTGGTACTCAGTACTACACCACACTTGTGATTCTAAGTTTAAGATAAACCTGGACACCAGGACAGATTTTTTTTTTACATTGCTAACCTGGTATGCCTATTGGATACAGGCATTCCTTTTCAGAGTGACGTGGGAGAGCAAGTGCTGTATCCTTCTAACCCAAAGGATCATGGGTTTGCACCTCTATTGGACTGATTCAAGCAGCATCTTCTGCGGTCCTGCAAACAAATCCAGGAGTGGCAGTCCTTTCCATACTCTTTGCAGCAGTAGGCAGATATTGGTCTGGTATCATGGGCATGGATCTTCCTGAGGGCTGCCTTATCTTCTCCTTTCCTGGCCAAGATGGTTTCATACGTAGTAAGTGCTTACTTCACTTCCCATTTCCAGGCAGTTTTGTCTGAGGTAAAGAATACCAGTTGTTCATGCTGATGGATAGATCACTGAGGTCACAATTGCATATACATATGTCCTTATAGCACAGTTTGGGTCACCCTCCCAGCCTCTTTCTAGACTCCAGGTCTCCAAAAAGGAGGTCTTTCAGTATTCAGCCATCCATCATGCATGAGACATGACCCAACCATATCTCTTTTTCAGGAGGGTAAACATGGAGGCGATGCCCATTCTCTCAAGCACTGTGTTGTTGGGGACCTTGTCCTGTTGTGAGTTACCAACTATGCACCTAAGGCAGCGCATATGGATTACATCGAGCCATGCTCCTGTTTTGAGTGTGGAGTCCATGTTTCACTGACATACAGTAATGTACTCAAAACACAGGCTGTGTAAACCAGCACCTCGGTGTGTACAGTGAGCTTATTATTAGCCCAGACTCTGTCAGCCTGGAAAATGTTGTGGCAGCTTTTCCACTGCACTTGATGATCTCACTATCAAGTGACAAGTTGTCAAACATTGTAAAGCCAAGGTACATGCACTCATGGACAACCTCCAGCTCATATTCACTCACCATGATTGAGGGATCATTGCCCACATTTTGGCGCATCACCTGGGTCTTCTTCAAACTGATTGTGAGGCCATATTCCATACATGCATCCACAAAGCGAGTCATGAGTGAATTAATTTCTTGCTGAGTGTGAATCACAGTAGCTGAGTCATCAGTGAACAGGAACTCTCTTAGACACTTTGTAAGCACCCTGGTGTTCGATCTAAGTCCTGACAGTTTGAAGAGGTTGCCATCCATTTTGATTCAGAGAAATATATCCACTGTAGCAGTTCCAATAGAAAATGTCAACAGAACTGAAAAGAAGATACCAAACAATGTTGAAGACAGTACACACCCCTGCTTTACTCCACTGAGAATCTCAAAAGGTTCAGATATGGGTCCATTGCAACTGATGGTTCCCTTCATGCCTTCTTGAAAGGCCCTGATAAATCTAAGCAGTATTGGAGGACAGTCGATCTTTGCCAGAATCACAAACAGACATTTTCTACTGATGAAATTAATGCCTTGGTCAGATCGATGAATGCAATATACAGAGATTTGTTCTGTTCCCTGCACTTTTCTTGTAGTTGCCTGACAGAGAAAACCATGTCTACAGTAGACCGTCCAGCTCTAAACCCACACTGGTGGGGTAAACTCTCTGCAAGAACATGGAGCCTCTTCTGAACAACACATGTAAACCATTTAATAGTTGTTGCAATAATTTTTGTCACTCTTATTCTTGTATGTTAGCATCCCTCATATCTTGTGGTGCACTACCTTCTCTCCAGAATTGGCAAAGTATTGCATGCAGCTCTGAGATTAGGGTACTGCTGGCACATTTAAGGATTTCTGAGAGAATACCATTTTTCCTGGATGCTTTTCCTGAGGGTTTTAATGCATCATTGAGTTCCTGCAAGGTGGGCTCAATATCGAGTTCAGTCATAGATGGCAGAGGCGCAATGGCTTTCAGGCCTCTCTCCATAACTATGGTCTCTCTGGCATACAGCTGCAAGTAGTGTTCCAGCCACCATTTCATTTGCCTGGTTTTGTCTGTCAAGACCTCACCTGTGGCCAACTTAAGTGGGGAATCTGAGTGGGATAGACCGATGGCTTGGTTGATTCGATCATATGTTCCTCGCATAGGTTCATAGGTGCATAGGTTGGTACTAGGCTATCGGCCCTGGGGCCTATACAAGCCTAGCCATAACAATTCCCTGGCTATTTCTTCCCACAATACTTACTTCCCTGTTACCAATGTCTGCGGCCTGCTGAATCTTGAATTACAGTTAGAGCCAATAATCATTTGCACACTGCTGGGCTATCTGCTGCACTTGAATCCAAGCACACCTGAGTGCCTGCAAACTCTTCTCATTGGGGAAGGACCTGTATGCAGCCAGTGCCTGTCTCTTCTCCACAATCTGGGGTTGTCAGCCCTTCAGTGTGGGGTTCATCCCAATTAACACACTTGACTGTCTTCTTCCCAAAAATAGCTATTGCAGTGTTATAGATAGCATCCCATAGTTTTTTACCTCTCTTGCTGGTGTCAGTGTCATCCAGACAGGGCAAAGCCTCTTGAAGTGCTTGAACAAGTGTTTGACCTGGGAGAGCACTGTGGGATTAAATGGCTACAGGAAGCTACTCATGTCTCTGAGCCTTAATACTCAGTGCTAATTGCTATTAATCGCTACCTCTAACTATACTTCACTTTTCAAGAGATGAACTACTGCCCTCTATGACTGCCCTCTATGACTTTTTCAGAAGCAGATGACTCCCATTTCGCACTTCTTCAAAACCAGATTATACTTTTCATCCTTTCCATTTCTTAAGCAGCTAAGAACAACCGTAACTTACTAATGAGTATTTATCCATAAGCTAGTCAGAGGTAATAAAATCATTAGCATTCTTTAGTTTTTTTTTTCCTGACTGCATGACCAGAGAGATTTTTAACATTTCCCCTTATGGTTTTCAAAGCAAATCAGTTTTCTTCTCTCCAGGAAGTACTTGCAACCCATGTTCCAGGAAGACCTTCCATCTTACATGTCAGTGAATGTTTTTTTTTTTTTTTTCTACATGATTACAATGCACAGGTAGGCAAGATTAATAAACCTCAGATATTCTTCACAGACTGGTATAAACACAAATAAATGATCCATTCTTTCCTGCCCATTCCATACTCCATACTTATCCTGAATCTGAGGCTTCGCTATGTGTTGGAGTTTACTCTGAAGCATTCTGACACAAATTTAAAATGGACAGTGAAGAGTGAGAACTCCCATTCCGTGTTCTGCTTTTATAAAAATCCACACGTGCACATACACACATACGCGTGCATGCACACACACACACACACACACACACACACACACACACACACACGCGCGCTACAAAATGCTGCATTGAACACAATATCCATATGACATCCAGGCATAACTCTCGACTGTTGAGAAGTTTGCAGGACTCACAGACTTTTGCCTCATATTTGTACTGTGTTCCTCATAAAACACGTGGTTTTCTGGCAAATCATTAAGGACTGAAATCACTAAGTAATGACATACACTTGAAGTTTCAGACTTCGTATCATTCAGAAAATGCATGCCAATTCAAAGCTGTTATTTCAGAAATCTTCTAAGCTTATAAAAGCAATATTTAAAATCTGTCCTTGATTTAGGGGCTATGCCCTTCCTACCCCCATAATTTTTTGGCTTTGGCCAGCATTCTTGTCCTAAGATGTTGAGAGCTATGCATCCAGGGCAGTTCTAAATAGCTGCTTCCATTCTTGCTGCCATATAATCATGAGGCATTTGGAAATATAACAACAGACCACATATTGCATATATCTCTAGAACTACCTGCTATCTGTAAGCCAAGTTCACCGGGTAGAGAAGTGCCTTAGTTCATCAGGTAGAAAGGTACCTTAGTTCACCAGGTAGAGAGGTACCTTAATTCACCAGGTAGAGAGGTACCTTAGTTCACCAGGTAGAGGTACCTTAAAGTGCAGCTTCTAGCTGTTCATAATCTCCTTTATTGAAGTCTGTGTTCCATTTCCATTTGTAAAAAGGACTTGCACATCTTCACACTAAATCCTCAAAAGATGCTTAATGAATTGCCAGTGCATCACTGAAGCCATCTTTTAGTCATTCTGTAGGAGTTCTCCATATTCCATTCAATGAGAGATTTCTTGCAGTCACATATGACAGATATGGCCCTCTTGGTCAGCTGGCATCTTTTAAATGAATTAAGAGATGCTTTGCTGTGTTTTGCTTGGTAAGCCTTCTTCTTTTTCTGCGTCGCTGTTTTAGTAACTGCTGATGTCCCTGATAGCTCAGACTGTGATTCTTACACAATCATAGGATCATAGGAAATACAAGACAACTGAGTTTTGTGACCATTTACACCTTGCTGTACCCAGCCTTAGACAGTAGAGCTACGTCAGTCAAATACCCATCCAATCACCCAAGCAGTGAAAGTCCACTACAGAGGTAGGGAAAGTGCTGAGCAATGAACCAACCCCCCCCCCATTTTATGTATTTACTGATGAATATTTAGAACCGTGGTTCTACTATCCGTGGGACTGTTTGATCTGTGGTGAATATTTAGAACCGTGGTTCTACTATCCGTGGGACTGTTTGATCTGTGGAGATACAAGATATCCATGTCCACTCAGTCCCTAACATCACAGAAGGAAAAGCACAGATGTCTCCTTAAGAGTCTATAAGATACAGAATAAAAGGACAACGCTTCCCGTCTTTTCAGGTAGCTTATGTTTTTTAAACAAGTGTTCTTTTAGTTAAAAACCTGGGGTCTTCCTAGTTGTTTGAAATATCTAGTGAGGTACATCCCAAAGGGGCATTGTACTCAGTAACTGGCCTAATCAATGTTGAATATAACAGGATAATGACCTCTTTAGACTGAAACTATATTTCTTTCACTATGCTGTGTAGAAGGGACTTCTGACTGCTGTATTTGTATCGTGATCAAAGCTGAGGGAATTATTAACCCAAGTTCCAAGAATGACATTCTTAGTTTGGCGAGGGGTACCGAAGGTGACAATATTGAATGTTCTAGCATTTAATTTGAGTCTATTTTAGTACACCAGGTATTTATGAGTGTAAGTTCCTGCTGAAAGAATTGAGAGTCAAAGGAAGATTTGACCTTGACTCGCAGTTAATTTTATTTCATTTTATTTTATTTATATTTGTTTTCTTGGGTAGAACACTGATCCCCATGGAGACCCAGCCCAGATGTTTACAGTCGTCCGATCACCTTCATACTGTCTAATTAGTCAAATGCAACTTGCAGTATGTGGGTTCTGTCTTTTTGCGAATTTGCTATCCATCTTACCACATAAGAATCTATTTGTAATGCAGTAAGCTTATTGACTATGCTAGCACTGGGATTGTATCAAATGCATTGGCCAGTTTAAGATACACTGTGTGGACATCAGGGCTGCTGTCAACAGCATGTGTTAACTTTTTTAAAAAGTTAACATGATTCATTAGACAGGATCTACTGATGACAAAACCGAGCTGCTGTGAGTGTAACCTGATGAGATTTTTAATATCACAATTTTAATTAAGATCTATGACTTTGCAAATAAGACTCATCGAGCTGATGGGCCTGCAGTCCCCAGGGTCAGTGGTAGTGCCACCTTTGTGGAGCAACGTCACTACTGCTGTGTGCCAAACGTCAGGAACAAAGCCAGTGACTAAACCTTAGTTAAACTGTTTAAAGATTGTCGCTGCCAGAGCTTGTTTACCGCTCTTTATTAAACAGTCAGAAATATTACCAGTTCCCATGGAAGAAATATTTTTAGTCTAAGACAACATCTTCAGGACATGTTCTTTACTGCTGAATGGAGTCTCACAGATTTAGGGACAGGTGAGCTTTGGATGGCTATTTCTGAGATAAAATTCCCACCGAATTTATTTGCTAGTCTGTTGGCAATATCTACTCTATCAGAGTAGGCGGCGCCATTACAGATAAGTTCAGAGTGGTGCTGGGTGTTATTTCTTAATTTCTCAATGTAGTTAAGAGAGACTTTTAATTGTTGATCTAAATACATGGACTACTTCAGTAGACCTGTTAATATATATATATATATATATATATATATATATATATATATATATATATATATATATATATATATATATATATATATATATAAAATGAAGTGGGCAAAGAACACATTTATGAAGTACCCTTCCAAGGCGTTGGTTTGGCATAATGTTATGATAAACACAAGTTAAAGGTTTTATTCTGATCTCAGGTTATTAGTTAGGCTTATAATGGCTCTTCATGGCAATTATTCACATATTAACTCATTAAGCTACCTGCTATGGCAGTATCTGGGCCAATACTCATATGTGAATTTTGAAATTTCATCATGGAATTTGATAAGATTTGTATGCTTTAAATCCTTGAATTCTTAGGCATTGATTTTATTAAGGTTTAGAGATTTTTAAAGGTGAAGTTCACTAGTTTATGATCCAACTTAAACTGGGAAGGAGATACCAAGTGAATAGTACCCTAGGAACTTGTACTCATAAGGAATGGATCAATAATATTTTAACCCTCTAGTCAGTTTGTTAACAGTCTAGTCCAAGTGGCAATTACCAGAGCCACAGCTGATGAGTTTTGAATATTGTTTCTTTAGAGTCAATATCCAGTGCATCTCTCAACACACTTTCTTTCCATGGAGTTTCTTAGAAACATAACTGATCCTTTAGGCCTTACCTTATAAACCCACTGAATCTGAATGTTAATCAGTAGAGAGATATACCTTTTACCTTACCCAGTAGCCCTGATTATACAGTCTTGGGTCTCATGACACAGCTATAAGCTCAATCAGAAAAAATGTCCCGGTTTCTCTAATACATTATGTAGTAATGAACAATCCTATATTTAAACTTGTTCATCATGTAGATTGCTAAAAAGCAATATGTGTTTACATATTTATGTCTGGAAAATGAAGGATGGAATTTCACTAGCTCAACCTCTCATACACAGAAATACACCAAAACTTTAATATCAGTCAAATCAACACCCAAACAATCAAAAACAAGATAATAATACTGTAATATACAAAGTAGAATCTGAAATGCAACACACACACACACACACACACACACACACACACACACACACACACACACACACACACACACACACACACACACACACACACACCTGCACACATGCACACACACAAACACACACACACACACACACACACACACACACACACACACACACACACACACACACACACACACACACACACACACACACACACACACACACACACACACACACACACACACACACACACACACACACACACACACCTAATCAGAAAGAATGATTCTTCCTGTACTCTATCAAGTTTGTGAAATGCATGAATTTACTACAAAATTGAAGAGCTGCAAATACATAGAGATAACAAGCAATGTTTTTCCGGGACATTTTGCCATAATGAGAGAAAAGGGTAAAAAAACTGAAAAGTATACTCATACATTACTATACACTGCAATGAAATTCACCACTACATAAAATCTTTACAACAGAGGGGCATGACAAAAGATTAAGCGATTATTTATGGCTATGCCCCCCATTTTCATCATTCGGGCTGTGATAAAAGGTGATCATTCTTCCAAAGAATGATATAAAAGCTGAAGTCCGCTAATCATACCTCTCAATTGTCCAGATTTTCAAGTAATGTCCAGATTTTTGCCTCATATCTTTTTTCTGCTCCTCGTGAAATTATTGGTTTTCTGGCAAATCACTGAGGATTGATGTCAAAAAATAATAGCAGACATTTGACTTTCAGCCTTCATACCCTTTAAAATTTTCACATCAGTGCAATACCTGTCATTGTATCAGTTTTATAAGAGCAGTTTTCAAAACTTGTTCCTGTTTTTGGGCCTCTGTCTCCCTATTATTTAAAGTTCTCCAGATTTATTGTGCTAAGAGGTTAAGAGGTATATCCATATTTAGATTACAGAGTAAGTAGAAGACACCCAGTTGTGTGCTGAACCATCCCCATGAGCATTGAAATCTCTTTAGTGATGTTTTATGCATAAATGCAGAATGCAGTCAAAGAATTCTCAGTGAGGCAGTCTTGTCACCCAGAGGAAAGACCTTAGATGGGCCTGTAAGTATCCTTACTCCAGCACAGAGATATTTGCAAGGGACCATGTCAGAGCAAGAAGGATGCCACCCCCGTAGGAGAAACATCTTTCCAGTACTGATGCTGTACATGGAAGCAAAGGAATCTACTTCTGATTAGTACGACTGCTCCTACTCTGTCAGATCAGTCTTCATCTTCTCCAGATAACTGGAATTCCACTGCCATTTTTGAACACACCTTTGGCCATCTCTATCTTCTTAAGATAACTGGCATTCCACTGCCAGTTTCTAATACACCTTTGGCCATCTCCACTTCTCCAGATAACAGTCATTCCACTGCCACTTTCTAATATACTTCTGGCTGTCATTGTGATTTCCATATTCGGATCACATCTCAATATCACCTTTCCCTTTGCAGATTATGAACGTATTTGGTGATTCCATATATCTTTTTAACTGGGCATAAACATGCTGTGTGTTAGGTATATGACTCATAATAGCATCAATGGGACTGGTTCTAGAGTATGGCATTTATTCAGATGCACTGCATCTGAGTGCATTAATACTAGGTTACAAATATTCAGCAACGGTTGTAACAGGTATCACTATTTTACATGTTATGCAGTTCAGCTCGTTAACATTTGTTTTGCAAGTTGTGTGTGCAATTTTTGAGCAAGTGGATACTGGGCATTGAGAGGTCTGCTTGTGATTTTTACTTTTTAAAATGAAACTGAACCTCTGCCACATCACTTTCAATAACAGAATACTCCAGAATAAGAGTGGGAATAGTTTTTCATATCCGCAGTGTTTACCCTTTCTATTTACTCTTTCTGCATTGTTGCGTAACCATAGTTTTAGCAGATATAATTAGAGGTTGTAGGTGTGCACCCAGCAAAAAAATTTTATTTCATATTGTGTCCACATCAGTGTTTATGCTACATCAGTTTTAGTTTCTTGGTGTTACTGGAGGTGATGTTTGTATCTATGATGCCTGGGTCTGTTTGGTATTAGGAATGAGGTACATTGACTATAGCCTAGTAGGCCATGCTGTTTATGGTTCATAACATTTACTGTAAACATGTTTGAAACCTCTGCTATGACCCTGTTTTGAAGGAGTACCCTATCTTGTGTATGAGACAGCAGACAAGTTAGCTATACTGTTATTGGTTCACTTTTGACCCTGCATAACAGTAAAGGCCATTATTTTATTTTTTTTTTCTTTTTCTTTTTCTTGCTGTACTTTCAGATATAGAATCCTGAAGGAAAAAATCACATGAAGAAAATGCATGTAGATCAAAGGTTGATGTGTGCTTTGTTACTTTCCTTCCTTCCCTATCATAATCACTTCAAACATCTAGTAACATGGGTTAGAGTTAGACATACGTGTTAGAAAGCTAAACTTTTTTTTTTTCAAAATTCTTTCAAGCTTTGAGGCTAGGGTGCCTTTCTTTATTGACCTTTTCCATGTTCCTGGCTACATTTTGGCAGCACCTTTAATAGTTACCCACCAGAGTACCGCACCGACCCTTCCCTCTTTCCACTAAGGGGACACAGGAAGTGACTCAGCAGTATCTCCATTGCCCTAGTACATGCACAAAGGGGTAAATAATCTGTGTTTCTTTAAACACTGGTTAAACAAAAGTACCAGCAGTGCTTTGTTGGACTATTTAAATTACCCCTTCCTGCTAGGAGGATCTGGACTTTGTTATGTAGTGAACTGATATTTTACCTACAGTTTTAAGAAAACATTTCTTAAGTGGGAATTTTTTATCTAATTTTACACTTCCTTCTGTAGAAATACATTTTTTTAAACTTGAGAAAGTGCTGTGGCATGTTAGGAAAACTTAAGCAGCTTTTTTTAATAAGTGATCTTGGCTGCTGCCTTCCATGTAGGATAAAAAGTTCTATACTTTGGATGGTGCGTGATATGTTGTTTTATTACACTTATTAATTCTGTAGTTTAAAAAGCAGATTTGATTTGTTTGTGCATTCATTTGTTTGATTTATTCATCTGAGTTTTTGTCTGCCTCCACAGAACTGAATATTTGCAATGTGATTTATCAGTGAGAAAAAAGGTCCCGGATTCTTATGATCTTTTGAACTGACAATTATAAGTAAGGTGTGACTTCAGCAAAACAGTGATAACGCATTTCTAAAGCACTGATTCCAGCACTATATGAACAACTTATTCTAGACTCCTTTCTTTGTAGATGCTATAAAAAAGATCAAATGTAGCTTATTCTTAACAAATAGACTTTTTTCATTACCGACCCACAGATTTTTCATGATTGTTGCTGATTTCTTTATGGACACCAGTGTGTTTAAAACACTTCATGGTTCTCTTGCTATTTCTTTGTCTTGACTGTAACATAAAAGAAAGCCTTCAGAGTACTGGGTAACAGACTATAGCAACTGTAACATGTCAATGCGCACTTCTGATTTTCAATGACACCACTATATTCAGTGCAGATAAATGGAAGGGCATCTAAATAAGAAGTTCAGAAAATGCACCATCATTTTTTCTTAGCATGCCAGATGTTCTTGGATATAAATTTATTTGATGAAGTTCTAGGAACACATTTTATGTTGATAGCAGGTTTTATTGCAACATTAATGTGTAAAATCTGCCTTTTTATTCAGAGAAGTCAAAGTTTTTTTTTTTGACATTTATTAACTGTAATATTTCTTAAGGTTGTTTTTAAAATTTTCCAGAAAAACTGGTTTTATTCTTAGAAAACAATATTAGATGCAAATGTTTTCACTTTGATATGTTTGAATATTAGATGAAAATGTTTTCAGTTTGATATGTTTGAATATCTGCAAATGCTCAGATCGACACATATGCAAATATCTCTCTCTTAACATTTTTTCCTCAGTGGAAAGTATATTACATGCATATATTGCACTTGGGTTTGACAATGAAACTAATAAATCATCTCTCCATCATCTGCATTGTCCTAGAAAGTACATTTTGAAGACAAATAAGGAACAAATATACATTTAGCTTATACTTTTCATAGCTATGTAGTAGCTATGGTGGATGTAAAATATCCCGTGCTCCTTGTGAATAAGAGTAAAGGATGTGAAACATTAGCTGAGTGGGATTAATGGTATATCCCTTTTGAAATTAAGCTTCACAATGACATTATATCCAAAACTTATATACATTTTATATGTGCTTCTAATGTACATCAAAATGATGACTCTGAAAGAAAGGGACACGTGACTATATAAATTTTATGGTCACTATGTGTGGTCAGAGGTACTTTTTCTGCTTGCTACAGTCAATGTCACCAGGCTGGTAAAAAAAGAGTAGGACATTTTTCCCAGGTACCATGGCCAAAATATTCCCTACTCAAGTAAATAATAGCTGTAGCTAATCTAATAGTTTACACACACTTACTTCATCCTCTATCCTAATAAGAATGGCTTTATCCCTGCTCCATGCGTTTTACATTTGGTGATCTTTTTGGTCCTACTGCATCTTTAGAAAAGCTGACTCATTAATTTCCTAGCATTTACGTGGATTAATACTTCTTCATAAGTTCTTCATAAGTCCTGCTCCATCTGTTTGAAGTCTGTCTCCTTATTCTCATGCATGCCTTGCTTTATTTTATTTTATTTTATTTGAGTTTCATTTCATTTTATTTCATGTGTACATGGATTTTATTTCATGTGTACATTATTTTGCTGATGATAGTTCTCGAAATGCTCAGAATACTGTGGGTGTGATCTTACCAACTGTCTGTGATATCAACAATGTTCTGAATTTCTTCTTCTTTTTTCGGCTTTTCCTGGTTAGGGGTCGCCACAGCGGAACACCTGTCCGCTCATGATTGGCAGTGGAGTTTTACAGTGTCGAGTTGCCAGCCTGGCACTCAACCTTCCACAGAAGGCACACACATGCACACAC
>NC_056732.1:1614775750-1614865506 GCF_019279795.1 Protopterus annectens | reverse complement strand
CTGTCTTTTAGTTTTCTTCTTGGGAATCACCACATTATTTTCTTCTTTTAGATGCACATATTAGTGTCGGTCTTAGTCCTATTACTTCTGGGATGGCAGTTTTGATGTGATCCAGGTTCTTCTCCCATGACTTCTTCTTACCCATTAGGCAAGTTTTTTTCAATGCAGTTCTTTATCTCTCATTTGCTATATCTGGTAAAAATTAAAACCGTAAATAAATGCTCATGACATTCATTTGTACCATAACAAAGGGTGCTTAAACTAAGGTTTGCTATAGTACTCAAGGTAGTCTGAACCCCCCCCCCACACACACACACACACATACACACACACTCACTCACAACCTTACACATACATTTGGAAGTAGTCCCATAGTGCCACTTCATTTAAAATTGTATTAAAGTTGTATCAACAAGTAAATTAGCTTAAAAAGGCTATTGTATACCTTAATCTGGGCATTCCATTGGATATGATAGGAATCCTTGGCTTATTCCTGGCTCAAGCAGGATACAAAGGACCAATAAATCCTTCCTTAGAAAACATAAAAAAGGCATACTTCATAGCAATTATTTATAGAAACACCCTGCAACTTTTTTTGCTTGCACCCACTCCCATTCTAAATTATCCATTGCTGAAACGTATATTGCTATCATTGAAATAAACAGCTAAAAGTGAATATGCATCATAACACTATATTTTCCACCTGGAAATAACACTGCTACTATTAAAGATATCCTGCACTGGAGCTCCCATAATATTCACCATAAAACTATAGCATTAGAAGACCTAAATAATGATTGACAACTCACAACTTCTGACAAAGCATAATCTTTGAACATATTTGGCTTCAGCCAACTCTAGCAAGAATAAACAAGCAGATAGATAGGCAGTCATCTCTCAACAGGATACTGACTAACACCTCAGAAAGAATTAGCACAGCTGGCTGTTTAGCAGACACCATTAGTGGCCACCTGTCAATGTTTGCAGTACCTCAAACAAGCCATATAGTCAAATGTACCCATTACAACCAAGTATATGGCCTGTCTCTGCTCAACAAAGATAACTTTATCTTCATATTCTACAAATACAATTGGAATACCCTAAAATCCATGCCCTTAGAAAATTCTGTTATCTCATTTCAACTCCACTTTCCTAACCATAATAAAGTAATTAGCACCAGTTAGAATAAAACCTTTATGGCTATCTCACACTGCTCCCCACTGCCATTCTATCACCTCTCTTTAAAATATTAGAAAAGTGCGTTCACTTCTAACTCTTGGATCACCGCACTGAGAAGCACATTCTATCTGCTACCCAACATGGCTTTAGACATTACCACCACAGCTCTCATTAGCTTTATGAAACCATAAATTTCAATAAAAATGTAGATAACCTGATTTCCTCTCTCTTTTTAATTATGTCAAAGGCTTTTGAACAGTATTCCACCAAAAACTGCTCTTCAAATTCTTCTCTTTAGGCCTCTCCTAGTCTGCACTGTCGTGGCTCCATAGCTGCCTGTACAACAGAGTACAAAATGGATACAAAATCATTCTCCCTTTCTAGCAGTTTCTGTCGGTGTAGCACAGGATTCAATTCCTGGCCCATTGTTGTTTAACTTCATCACACACCCAACCATCGTTCACTATGCAGATGATGTCACTCTTATAGTCAGAGCACCAAATCTTTCACAGCTGCTGCTTCAAATGACCCAAGACACCTTTTCTTCTACTGAGACCTGAACTTACTGTTAAATGCAAAGAAAACAAAATTAAGGTTTCAAACATAAGCATATATTAGCAAAGAAGCAATCTTTCAAAATTTATCAGCAAGTAACAAAACTACAGAAAATGCTTGCCCAAATAACATTTTTGGTGTCACTATAGATAACAATCTGAAATACAAGCAATGCATTTCTATCCTCATTAATTAAAAAAAAAAAAAAAAACATTGGTCTCCTCTACTGTGTTAAACCTTTGTTCAATGACTCCTCCAGGAGAACCATAGCGTCAGCATGCCTCCTCCCAGTTCTTCTTTATGACACCCCCATTATTATAAATCTACATACTATCCTTAAAAACAAACTCAGCTCTTGGAACAACAAAATCACAAAATGTGCAGGAAACCTTCCTCACAAATCCTTCCACTGCCAGGCACCAACACATCTGGACTTGCTAGAACTACCTAACTAACTTACAATCAATTACTCAAAGCTCACAAACTTATATAAAAAACAGAGAATTGCCTCACTCTAAACAATTTTCTCCAGCTCTACTCTCCTCACAGCCTTCTCTGCTCAAGTAAGAAATCTTTACTCAGTGTTACCAAATCTAAGAAATCTGCAGGAGACTCTTTATACTCAAATTATGTAGCAAAACTCTGGAACTCAAACCCTCTCACCTGTAAACAAATTGACAAACTGCAACAACTAAATATTTCATAGCTATGCTCCTGCTCTCTCCCAGGATAAATGCTGTTTATCTGCTCTCCTCTCACTAAACCTTAACTTACTGCCAGACCTACCCTCTAGGTTTCCTACACAAACATCCCAGAAAGGGGTTTAGCATAGCCGAGTCAGACTTTCCTGGCCAGGAAAGGCAAAAAACAAAAATAAATGAATCTCCACTGATTAGCTAACAAGGCCCTAGATTGTTGCTTTCCTCATAGATCTCTCTTAAAAGGAAAAAGTCATAAGACAACATTTTCCAACTTTATAGCTGATTCAGGCATAGACAGGATCTTTTGGACAGCTTTATTTCTCCCTTTTGGCTCTTTTAGTTCAGTGTTTGTTTTTAACTAGTATATTTTGCAAAGGTCATTGGACAATGCTTATTTACCTATCATTGATTAACATCCTTTCCTCTTATTTAAAATCAGATATTTACATGTTCTAATTTTTTTTTGCTCCCCACAAATGCATACTTTGCAGCTGAAATTCTGCTCCTTCTACTCCAATTATTCCTAATCACTGTGTTCCTGGTACTGTTCCCCAGGACTGGAACAGTCTAGGCCACAGACAGGGGAGGAAGAGGATGGTGAAATGCAGAGCTTAGCCTTAAGCAGTGTCACATATACATTTATGTATGCAGAAAATTTTTTGGAAATACCTAACAGGGTATGGCTGCTCACATCAGGTGCATCATCACACATAACTTCAGGGAGCTACAGCCCTGCTACATTATGCCAGTTCTTAATAGCCGCCTGTCTTGAAATCATGACTCTCTCTAATCACCAGGGGAGTGCAAGTGTCTGGTTATACAGAGAGTCCCTTCCCTTCCTTCTCTAGTAAATGAACCAGCAAATGTCACTACTTCCAACCCCAGCTTCACTGGCTGTATCAACGACCAAGACACTAATTGAAAATGGGTCATCTGGATTACAGATACAGCTCTGTTCATGTACATCATGGGGCCAGGCTGTTATAATTTGTTTCATTGGTCTATTCAATAGGTTTTGCAAAATTAGAAGCCAATATTGGCAAATATTAGGTTTGTATGATCCACTTTCTTAAACCAGCATGCTCAAATGCATCTAAAATCACTTCTGTTCTTTGATGTTAGTTATGTGGATTACTGAAAAACTTATTTTCAGATCCTATGTGGTTTCGTAGTACTGCCCTATTTCAACAATAATCTGTTTTTACATACCATAATTAAATGAGTCACTAGAGTCATTCCTAGGCATGCCACATGTTTAATGTGTTATCAGGTAGCCACTACAAAGAAAGGCAAGCTATAATACAAATAGGTCATTAAAAGACATGTGAATAATTTTATACAAATTATTCACTGTTACTCTAACAGCCAGTTATGCCTTTCAGACAGTAAAACTTTCAACCAATTAGTCCACACAATTCCTTCAAAAGGGATTTACTTTACTTTATTGTGCATTAAAACTTTGTCTGTATCCAGCAACGATAAATTTTAAAACATTGCCAAGAGTGACTGAGAAAAGTATTACAAAATATCATATTGGAGGTAGTGGAGGTAGACTGAAGCTTAAGTGTGTGCATGTTATATCTTTAAAAAGCATGCAAGGCTATACGTGCATGTATAAATTCCAGACATGTGCAATGCCTACTGCCATTTTGAAGGAGCAGCCAGACAGAACATGCATGATCACAGTTGTTAGTTTGTATATAAGTTACTTAAGTTAAAGTCAGTAAGCTTTGATAGTGATGTGATTGTATAAAATAAAGCTGTTTAAACAGAACCCACAAAGACTCTTCTATTGTGTCCAAGGTAGGAGAGCAACATGGTGTCATAACCGGGATCAAAGAGATAAGAATATTCAGAGCCATGAGGTGCAAAAATTACAGTGAAGGCAAAACTAAGAGAAAAGAGCACAAACAGAGCCAGAAAGAATCAAAGGTAATGAGAAATAGCACAGACTATTTACTGATATGAAAGACAAAAAGGGGGGGCATTACAATGGCACAAGCTGCATTATCAGGCAAGCAGAATGCACAAAACGTTTCTTAACTAAAGAAAATGTTTAAAATAAAAGTATTTGATGAAGCGATTAAAAGTAAAAATGAGCAAAATTAATATAATAAGAAAAAAGGGCATATTAAGTGAAAATAAAGCAAGGCGACTGAATGTGTTTAGGAAAGTGCTATGTTTGGGCATAACTACGACTTCGTATTGTATCAAGGGCATAACTAAGTTATTCGAAGTATCTCAAAGGGTGTAAAAGTACTTACAGTGTGTGCTTATTACTGTGCATGTATTTTTGAAGAGTTTATTGTGTGCAAAGTGCAACTATTTTGTGAAATCCAGTCAAAGTATAGCCATTTCGAAAAGTTTCTTGTGCTATTTGCAAAGTACTGCCATTACAGAGTGCTTCTTGTTCTATCTAGAGTTGCCTAGCAAGGTACCACCATTTTAGAGACATTTCAGTGTGCTGTATGCAGTTATTCACAAAGTGCAATTACTTTGAAAAGTTATTGAGTTTTGGCAACAGATCGTCAATTTATTCACATTGTGCAGTTACTTGTCATGTGTCTTACACTGATAAGAGGTGTTTTCTTACAAAAGATGACAATACAAGAGTATTACAGTGCTCGTGAGTTATTCAGTCACATTGTAAAATTATTTACTATTTCTTAAAATGATGGTAAATGACTTTAGCAAATGATGATAAATGACTTTAGCATTTTAGCTACCAAAGAGCCCAAGAAGTTTATTTCATAAAGTCCAGTTATTCGAAGGTACAAGTTTGTTCATTCCCATGATTCTGAAAAGCCCAAAAGGTACAAGTTCAGAGCACAAAGGCATTGGACAAATACTAGCTGCAGTTTCTGGTATATGTGCATGTGTGTATGTTTGTGCTTAGTTGCAACACCCTGTGCTGGTATGTGTTAATATGGCAGATGTATTTGATCAGAATTTTGCAGAGAATTGGAGAATATTTGAGCAAAAGTATGATATTTTTATACAAGCAGCTTATGCAGATAGAGATGCATGCACCGAGACATTCATTTTGCTAAATCTAGCTGGGTCAGAGGCCATAGAAAGAGAGCGTTCATTTGTGTATGCAGCAGCATTATATGAAGGAGAAGGTGCAGACCATCATATAGTTGTACAAGCTGGATCAAGGGAAGACCCCAAGTGTTTGAAGCACAAGGTCAGAGAAATGTGTAACCCCCAGACAAATATTACATTAGAGAGGCATTTGTTTTAAATGAGAGATCAGAAACCAGGGGAAGCATTTGCAGCTTATATAACTGTCTTAAGAAACAGAGCTAAAATGTGTTGGTTTGGTGATTTAAAGGATGAGCTGATAAAGGACAGGCTTGTGTGTGGTATTAATAGTGCTGCTGTGAGAAAGATTTTGCTTCGTGACAGTGATTTAATGTTCGGCAAAGCCATAGAGATTTGTCAAATCCATGAGGTGACAAAAAAACTCACAAGTATGCCTGTGAGTGACAAGAGCATGGTTTCAGTTGGCTGCAGAGCAAATGTAGATAGTATGCAATACATGGCAAACAAGAGTAGGCCTATGCATGTAGCAGCTACAGGGTTTCCAAAGAAGGCACGTGGCTTTCCAGAAAGTTCTAAGAAAGGAGCTTGCACCAGCTCAATGCAGTAAAAGCATGAATCAGCAGAACCAAAATCTAGCTTTATTGTTAACTGTCACAACTGCAGTGCGAATCATGAGTCTAAAAGAGAGAAGTGCTTAGCATTTGGTCAGCAATGTCACAAGTGTAAAAAATGGAACCATTTCCAAAAGTTCTGCTAATCAAGTAAGTTTCATACAGTTGTAAAGAAAGGTCACGCACAAAAAAGCAAGTTGATCAAGTAGAGCCGAAATCAGTCAGCTTTCTCTGTAGATAGTGTATCAGTGCTTGGTGAAAGAGTTGATGCAGTAAGCAAGAAGTGAAGTGTTTTGTACTGTCCGGATTAATGGAAAATCCACAGAGCTCAAAGTAGACAGTGGTTCAAAGTGTAATGTTATATTAGCAGACACATATTCGAGAGTGAGAACTAACGGACAACTCAGTGTAACCAGTAGTGCGAGGCTTGTTGCTTATGGAGGTGAAGAAATTCAAACCGATGGTTCAGTGTTGCTTTTATGTTATTTGGCCAAGAACTGTTATCTTGTTATTCTATGTAGTCTGAAGACCAGTGCAATCTTTATTGGGTCTCAAAGAATGTTTAAGAATGAATTTGCTTTCATTTGCTAAAGAAGTTCATCATGTAAGTCCATTTCTGAGTTCTAATTTCTCTGAAGCCATTTTCTCAGAGTATGCTGATGTTTTCGATGACAAGTTAGGGGAACTTCCAGCTGTGTATTCCATGAAGTTAGACCCAGATGTAACTCCAGTAGTCAGACCAGCAAGAAGAGTTCTGACAGCTGTGCAAGATAAAGTTAATGCTCATATGGATAAAATGGTGCAGCAAGGTGTGATGTGTCCAATCACAGAACCAACTGAATGGATGACGTCTGTGGTAGCCTCTCATAAAAAAGGCTCAGATGAGATAAGAATATGCATTGACCCAAGAGATTGGATAAAGCATTAAACAGATCGTGTCATCCAAAGCACACAGTTGAAGAAGTTGCAGCTAATACTGAATATCACTGTATTTTCAGTTTCGGATGCAGAGTTCATTTGCCAAGTGATGCTGGATCACAAATCCTCATTTCTAACTACTTTTAGCACTTAGTTTGGCAGATACAGATTCCCAAAGGGTGCCATTTGGAATAAATTCTGCAAGTGAAGTCTTTCAGCATGCAATGGAGCACATTTTTTGGGTTATCCTTGTGCCATAATAGTAGATAATCTATTGGTTGGAGTCAATGGTGAAGCAGAGCATGACAGAAACCTCAAAAAAGTTCTAGACAGAGTATGTGAAGTAAACTTGAAGCTCAATCCACTGAAGTGCAAATTCAGACTTCCAGAAGATATGTATGTAGGACACTTGTTTACGAGTACAGGCTTTTGAGACCAGACCTGACCAAGCAAGCAGCTATTCTTGACATGTCAGCACCAGATAATGTACAAACTTTACAGCATTTTCTGGGCATGGTCAACTATTTAAGCAAATTTATACAAGACCTCAGTGAGTTGACAGCACCTTTGAGAGAGCTCACGCACAAAAATGTTGCATGCTCATGGTTGGAACAGTACTAGAAGGCATTTGAAAACCTCAAGCAGAAAATTGCCACCCCATTTACGTTAAGATACTATGATGTGAATATACCAGTTACTCTTTCCTGTGATGCTTCAAAATTTGGTCTAGGTGCAGTTATACTTCAAGAGGGCAGACCAGCAGCCTATGCATCTAGAACACTAGCCCAAACTGAGATACAGTATGCTCAAATTGAGAAGGAGCTTTTGGCTATAGTATTTGCATGTTCCAAGTTTCATGATTATATTTATGGTCAAGCTATTCAGATTGAAACTGACCACCAACCTCTAGTTACTATTCTAAAGAAGCCTATGCATTCAGCTCCAGCAAAATTACAAAGGATGATGCTCAAACTGCAAAAGTACAATTTCAAAATAGTCTACACAAAAGGCAAATTGGTCTATCTGGCTGATACCTTATCCAGATTGCCCAGAAATACAACAGAACAGCTTGACACAGAGAATTTTGACATTGATGTGATGTCAGTGTGTAATTTTTCCACCACTAGACTTGATGAGTTAAGCGATCCCACTCAGACTGCTCCAATTTTACAAAAGCTCAATCACTATATTAATGTTGGATGGCCGTCAAAGCAATCTAGTGTACCACCGGAAATGTAAACGTATTTTCCTTACAGAGATGAATTGTTGATAGAAGATGGCATTATTTTCAAAGGTCCTAAAATTGTTGTTCCTGCTTCCTTACAATAAGAATATATCCAGATTTTGCACTGTGGTCACCCAGGGTCCACATCCACTAAGAGAAGAGCTAATTAGTATTTTGACCGTCCTTACTGAAAGACATTGATAGAGTACTTTCTTCTTGTTCAGTGTGCAATAGTACTAAACTGTATTTGCAAAGAGAACCACTTCAGCTAATTCCAGTTCCTGAACTACCTTGGTCTACTGTAGCAATTGATATGTATGAGTGGAACAATCAACACTACTTAGTTTTGTTAGACTCTTATTCAAATTGGTTTGAGGTTGATCGACTGCCCAACCTAACATCCACTGCTGCTGAAACATTATTTCTTAGTTCATTGTAGTCCACGCAAACTTCTTTCTGACAATGGTACTCAATTCACTAGCCAGTTGTTTCAGAAATTTGCAAAAGAATGGGACTTTGTACATGTCACAAGTAGTCCTGAATATCCTCAGTCCAGTGGGTTGGCTGAACGTGCAGTGCAGAGTGCAAAGCAATTACTTGAAAGGTCAAAGTGTGACATTACTAATGTGTTTTTGAATTTGCTTAATCTCAGAAACATGCCCCGTAATGATATTCCTGGCTCACCTACTCAAAGACTACTTTCCAGGCAAACCAGAACTACGCTACCTATTTCTTCCAGTTTGTTGCACCCAAACCTAAGAACAATAAAACCATCAAGGATCAATTGTTTAAGAAGTGTAATATCCAGAAATCAATTTATGACAGATCAAGCAGATTGCTTCATCCATTGAGGGAAGGAGAGATGGTACGAATTCAGACAACAAAAGGTTTTGATTAAATAGGACAGGTTACAGACATCTATGACAAGCTGAGATCCTATTTGGTAGATCCCAAGGGTGTAGAGTATAGGAGGAACCACAGACATCTTCTTCCTGTGCCAGAATCATCATCATCACTGCAATGTTTCTGTGATGCAGACTCTAAATTTAAGGGTGAATCAGACAGTTTCCTGACCAGAATGTGTTTAAAATTCTGATTCCATTCCAGAAAATGATTTGAACATTCCACAGTTTAACCATTTTGCTGAAACTGTTCCAGTTGCTAAATCTAATACCCAGTTTTATGTCACACGATATGAACAAGTATTTAAGCCTAGTGTGGAATACACAGCAACATGGACTTGGTTGTATATAAATGTGTATTTAGTATTGTATAATGCATGACTAAGGATTACCTGTGATTTATGCATGCCAAATAGTGTCATAACAATTGTATGATCTATTTCTCAAAGAAGGAGGATGTAGATCAGAGTGCAAGTGTGTGCGTGCTATATCTTTAGGAAGCATGCGAGGCTATACATGCATGTATAAATTCCAGACACGCGCAATCCCCAGTTCCATTTTGAAGGAGCAGCTAGAGAGAGAGCATGCATGATCACAGCTGTTAGTTTATGTATAAGTTACTTAAGTTAAAGTCAGTAAGCTTCTATAATGATGTGTTTGTATAAAATAAAGCAGCTTAAACAGATCTCACAAAAACTCTTCTATTGTGTCCGAGGTAAGGAGAGTGACAGTGGAGATCAACACATTATTACAGACATGCTGTTTGAGTCCTGATGCATTGCTTTCTACAATGAGAATGAACATGCACATAAAACATCATATTTACAGTTAGTATAATTTTCTCTTTGCTTTAGAATATTCTTTCCTGATTGAATAAGTATTCAAAACAATCAAATTATTTAAACAAGGAATGACACTCACTCTATTAAGGGGCAAATAAAAGGTACTCAGCAGATATAACCTTATTTTCCAGTAAGAAACAACATTACAAGGTTCATTTGTAGCAATTACTTAGTGAAGCTTTAACACACAATTCTCTATAAATACAGAAACAAATCTATTCACTTTCTGCTTATGGAATAACATTAACTTAATGCAACAATAAATAACTATTTTTTATTATCTTTTGTGCATCACTAGGATATACATTATATTGTTTTTACACTGTCAACTTAGTGCAGCTAATGACAGAGGAATTTTGAAACAAGTTAATGCCTTACCTGAGTGTGCTCAAAATAGGGAAAACAACGGTCTGATTCTGTGGGGGGTGTGTGTGTGTGTGTGTGTGTGTGTGTGTCCTCATGTGTGTATGTGTGCTTGTATATGTGTGTGCATACACACTCAGTTTTTATCCTTTGTTTTGTAATAGCAATGCACATTATTCACTATTTGTATGGATTGATAATGCTCCACATTTCATATCTGTTACGT
Source organism: Protopterus annectens (assembly GCF_019279795.1). Lineage (NCBI taxonomy): Eukaryota > Metazoa > Chordata > Ceratodontiformes > Protopteridae > Protopterus > Protopterus annectens. The sequence goes on along the minus strand of NC_056732.1, from coordinate 1,614,854,939 downwards.
ATGAGTCCCACAACATTTAATCATATTAGTTTTTCCAAGAGAATCATGCTGTACTTTTTCTGAACTTGTTTTAGATAAATGACACTTTATCTACTCCTACTGTCTAGAAATTAGTGCTTCTGTGACCTGTGTACTGAGTACTGCTGCTCAGGATCAGTCAAAAGATACATTATTTTGACATAATTGCCTGAACCTAAATAGCTCCTGGTTGAATGAACTCCCCCAGCCAAACACACACAAATTCCTCAGTCATGTGAGATCTTCCCACATTAACTATAGCTTAGTGCACATTTCAGTAAAAGGTCAGTGTCCCCACATACAGCAATTTAAGCTAAACAAATAATAAAATCAGAAACTGTATTTAAGACTGCTATTGAATACAATTAAACATTATGTGCATTTCATCTCTCATGAGCCTCATAAGTATTCTTTAACATGTATCTTGCATACAGTTTATCCATCTGCCATTTATTGACCTCTTTATGGAACAATGTCCCAAATAATTTTGTCTACAAAGCCCTGCAGCTCTGCATGCTTGTCATCAGTTTTGCAAACTACCTCTTTTGACATGTCCTCACTTGTAACATTCTTTCTTGTTTCATCCCATTTATAGAAATTGATGTCACACTAAATCATTAAAATTGCCAGTGTACTTTAAGAAAGAACATAAGACTTTAAATGTGTACGTGGATGCTGTGTCATGATAGTTTCCTGTTTTCTAATAATTTATAAAATAATACTAGCAGAAAGGAAAAGTTTTTTTCGAACCTCAAATATAACAGCAGCTGGAATAAAATGAAAATTTTCAAATAATAGTTTGCAGCTGCAGTTATGTTCAGTTTTCTTTGTAGTTATTAATTCTGCTTGTGACAGCTCCCTGACCTTAAGTAGCTAAGGCTTCCCTACAGTTTTTTGAAGTGAAAATGCTTAAGGGTCTGTAGCACATAGAATAAAAACTGAAGACATAACGGCAAATGTTTTTTCCCATTGGAAATCATTGTCAATGTAGTTTCTAAATGTGTGCTGGAAATGATTCATTGTTTTGAAACATTTTTCCCTTTTTTGAGTTAGTGTGATTATGGAGATGGAATATATAAGTTCTCAAGATTGGGTGTTTGCCCTTCACATTGGGGGTGGGGACACTTGCCTCACTGAAAAAAAAACAAGGAAAATGTATTTTTTACCCTACAGTATTTCCAGACATTTTTTTTTATTCCTTTTAGCTTATCAACTTTCAGGAAGTTGCCAGTTCTTATTAAAACCATTTACTTTGCATTTTTCAACAATGTGGATTAAGATTTCAGAAATCTTTTATGCAATATTTGTGAGGTGTTTTACAGTACTGTTTTTGTTTAAGCCTGAGTAAAATATTGAAATTTGATTTTTTCAAAATGTCTTTGATTTTTTTCTCATAGGTTTGCTGCCCTATTCCTTTTAAAATTTTTGATTTATTGGTAAATAACTGAGGATCACATCCTGTCAGTAATGGAAAATATTAGTTTCACACTTTTCTCTTGTTGTTTAGAAAATGCAGTTTGTCTATTGAAATTTTAAGTGTATTAAAGTAACATTTAAAAATTGTCCTTGATGTTGGGCCTTTACAACTCCATTATTTTTGTTTCATCCACAGTTCTTGAGCAAAAAAAGTTGAATCATTTGGATAGAGCAAAATGATAGTATTTTTTCTTCACCGACTAAGACTGCTTGCTAATCATGAAAGGCAAATGTCATAAGTTATGTGCTGGTACAGGCATACAGGAAGTCCCCTACAAATCTGATGTGGAAGAGCTAATAACAGGAGTTTAATACCCTAATCTATCTAAAAATAAAGCATGCATAGATGTAGGAGAGGGGACTGTATGATGCCATAACAGCTCTGAGGATAATTTTCCTTATTTTAGGTGTGAGAATCTCAAATTGTTGTTGAATGGGCAGCTACTCCTGTTATGAGGGGAAGGCAGCCCAGTCTGGGGAATGGACATCCCAGTTTCGCATAGTATGGGCTTTAGGATGACACCTAGAAAATGGCTGGATGCACACACATGTACATGCACACATTTTGTGTGTGAGTGCACACAGCCACCTTGCAAACATATACACTGTAATACCACTTTAAATGCAGGGGTTCTTAGGTTCATAGGTTCATAGGAGGTTACTAGGCTCTTGGTCCTAGGGCCTTTATAAGCCTAGCCATGTTGTACCCGTGTTCCTTTATTGACCAAGTTGTCTGGTCTATATTTGCGGAATGAGTCTATGATCACCACCAACTGCCCTTATACAAGAGGGACATAGGTGATATCCTCTGGGTAAATTTACGGTCTCCCATCCAGATGTCTAAGTTATGGTTAAACAGGGTCATTGAAGAACTCTATTTTATGTGACTTGAGAGTATGTTCCAGAGGAGTGGCAATTTCTGGGAGATATATCTCTCTCTCCAGCATGTCCTGTTAATGTCACAGGGTAGGTTAAGATCCCTGGAGTGAGTGAATCTTGTCCCATTTGACTTATGGATATGCAGCATTTCCATTAGGGCAGGGTCTGAGACTGCTGTGTAGGCCAGGCACAAGTCAACTCTTAGCAGCCTATAAGATACAGAATACAGTCACAGGACTTTCCGTCTGTCCATGTAGGTCATGTGTTCAAGGCCCTGAATTATCTTGGTGAGAAACCTCTGAGGTCTGTCCAGCTGCTGCAGGTGTCTGCTGAGGTACATACAGAAGGAAGCATTGTGCTCTATTAGTGGTTTGATGAGGGATAAGTACAGGGGAGTTATAACATCTTTAGCTCTGGACATGATGCCGTTATTTATGAGATCATAGGATAATAAGAAGTTACTAGGCTAATGGCCCCAGAGCCCTTACAAGCCTAGCTAAGTTCTGCCCTTATTTCCACGATCAGCACCTATTGCCCCTGTCCAAGAGAGACACTGGTGGAACCCTCCTGGTGAATTTACAGTTACCTATCCAATCATCCAGACTGCGTTTGAAGAGGGCCAGTGAGTCACCTTGTTTGATATGAAGTGAGAGTCTGTTCCAAAGGTGTGGTAACCTCTGGGAGACAAATCTGTCCCTCCAGCAGGTTCTATTAATGTGTCACATACCAGGTTAAGGTCTTTAGAGCTAGTAACCTGTGTACCATTTGACTTATGGATATGCAGCATTTCTACTAAAGCAGGGTCAGAGATTGTTTTATATGCACGGCAGAGATCGCCTCTGAGTACTCTGTATGAAACAAAATAAAGTCACAGTGATTTCAGATGATTTACATAGGACAGATGCTGAAGACCTTGAATTTTCGTTATGAGGAACCTTTTTGATCTCTCCAATTGCTGCAGGTGCTTGGAAATGTACATACCAAAAGGGGCAATGTACTCAATTATTGGCCTGATGAGGGAAGACTACAGGAAGGTTATAAATTCTTTTTTTTTTTCTGGAAGCAATGACCTTAATTATGAGATGGGCAATACAGAATGCCCTTCTTATCACTATGGAGACCTGTCAACCTGTGTGCCCAAATCTCTCACCACTGATTGCGTACATTGGGTGTTGATACTGATGTCGTAGTTAGCAGAAACATCACTCTTACTGAAAGGGATGACAATACATTTTTTTGTATTGAGTTTAAGGCCATGACTTTGGCACCAATCATTTGTTTGTGTAAGACCATCTTGTAAGACGTTGACATCTTTTGAAGACTCTATGACCGCTCCCATTTTGCAGTCATTAGCAAATTTTGTCAGCCGCAGACAATTAGTTTTTGCTTGTACTTCGGAGAAATAAATTCCAAACTGTAGATGTCCCAGGACTGATCCTTGTGGAACACCACTGGTTACAGGTATGCTGTTGGAGGTGGATTCCGCTTTTTTTACTATATGGGTTCTATCAGTGAGCCAGTTAGTGACCCATCTAATGATATAAGGGTTGATACCTACCTGAGTTACTTTGTCAATGATGTCTGAGTGGGGGATAGTGTCAAATGCCTTGGCTAAGTCTAGGTAGGCTGTATGCACAAATTCCCCCTTGTCCAGGGCCTTGGTGACTCTCTCGAAGAGGTCCACCAGGTTTAACAGCCATGATCTCCCTTTGATAAATCCAAACTGAGTAGAGTCAAGTGTTTTGAGATTACCTATATCTTTGTTGATAAGGTCCATGATGATTCACTCAATGGCCTTGCAGATAAGGCTAGTCAGGATAATAGGTCTATAGTTCCTGAGGTCAGTGGAAGCACCACCTTTGTGGAAGGGGATAATGGTGGCCATTATCCATTCAGCTGGTGCTTAAACTATGATTGAAAAGAGTACCAATGGTGTTGCTAATTCTTGTTGGAGCCCATGTAGTGTGCAGGCTGGGATGTTATCAGGCCCCATAGATGCTGTGTTTTTGGCCCTAGAGAGGGTGTTTATGACCTGCTCTTTAGAGATAAAAGGAGGTAGGGGACAGGTGATAGGAATGTCAGGGTGTATGTATGGCAGGGAAAAGGAAGTGAAGTTTTCACAGAACCTGTTGGCTAACAGGTTAGCTATGTCCACAGGCTCAGTATATGTGGTATCATTAACTGCTAGTTCAGCACAAATCTGGAGCTGTCCTTTTAGGTTACAGATGTAACTAAAGAATGCCTTATGGTTATCCTTAGTTGAGGAAGCTAATCTGGATTCATGGTTTGCTTTGGAGGACTTCAGAATAAGTCTTATTTGCTTTTTTAAGCTGAGGAGGGAGTGTTTCTTGATTAGGGATCAATCTCTCTTACACTTGGACAGCAATTTCTTCCTCTTCTTGTAAAGCCTGTTAATGGCAGTTGTCCACCAGGCAGGTTTGCTCTTCCTTCTGAATCTTGTTTTGGCCCTATCAGGTATGGCTGAGCCAATGCAGTTATACAGGTGTCTGTATAAAGCATTGGTGTATAACTTAGCATAGTTGCCAGCTCCATCTGAGGGAGGAGGTGCAGTGAAGCTATTTATACCATCCTTTAAGATGGTGCAACATAAAAAGCCTTCCTTACCACTGTGGATGCATGGTGATCGAAGTTAAAGTTGCTATCAACCTCTGTTCCCAAATCTCTCACCACAGGGTTTGAGCTAAGGGGGTACTGTTAATATTGTAATTTGCAGGGACTTCCCCTTTGTTGAAATGGATGATAAAGCATTTTTTTGCATTTAGTTTAAGTCTGTGTCTTGGTGCCAGTAATACTGCAGTGTGAAGCAGCATATATCACATGACAGACATTTGGACACACAGTCGAAGAACTTACACAAAGCATGGTTATGTGTGGTTTACTTCTTAAATTAATTTTATAAATGATAGTTTAAAAGTGCACACTTTTCTTTATTTCATTTTTGCCAATGCTTGCCACTTTGCAGTGACCTAAGAATTTAACAATGGAAATGAATGCAGTGTGCCTAGATGCTGTTACCCATGTTCAGGGCACATACATGTGTGAGGCATGAATTTAGGTAGATGTGGCATTCCTGTAATGCTCAAACTGCAGTAAAGTCATAGCTCAGTCTCTGTTTTGACTAGTTTGTTTTGTTTATATGGATGTACAGTATAGATTCTTAGGTCATAGAGGACATACAGATGAGAAAGTCTGATCATGTTTACAAGCAAGCTTTCAGGAAAAAAAGGAGAAAAGTAATTAAATAACATGGCATGGCCTGCTGGGAATGATATGGAAGGTAATTACATGAACAATGTCTGAGTGACAAAGGACATTAAAGGGCTGATTCTGTGTAGCAACAAGGAAAATTAATAATTGCATTCAGAAGTTAGTTATGCTGAGTATTTATTTGCATAAATGACTTACAAAAAGGTTGGACATACAGTTTCACAAGGTGTCAAAACCGATGGAACAGAGCAACAAAACACAGGAGGATTAAATTCAACTGTTTGTTTTGCTTGATTTTAAAGACTAGGAGGTTGAGTGGAACCATGCTGGGGTGCAGGAGGGGCAATTGCAGCTGTGCACACTGTCAATATCTCTTGGAAGATATGTTTAAACACAGATGGTTGGCCTTAGGGTAGGTGCTAGGATTACCAAGCCAACAATGGGCAGTAGCCTTCATAGTGAGTGTATGAACGTTTGTACTTGCAAAGGCTTTGTGAACAGCTGTAGTGATGTCATCCAAATATCCCAGGGATAAGCCTATCTATAGACCATGATATGTGTAGAATTATTTAAAAAAACGAATGTTTCTAAAAAGTTAAAAAGAATTGTGTGACATCAAAGATTTTTTCAGGCCTATAAAGCAACTGAAATATCACCGGCAGGACTAAGAGTTCTTGTAGAACAAAATTAGATTAATCCTAATAAGACTTTTTCAAGGGACTTAAACTGATTTTGTATTGTTTGCTATGTATCTAATAGATTTTCATGTCAGACAAATGGTAAAATTAGAGGCTGATACTAATGGATGCTTGAATATATTAACTGAACTTCAAAATGATGGAGAGTATGAGTCGTTTAAAGAAATATATGATGTTAATGTAAGAGGTGGAAAATTAGTTAAAACAAAGAAAGTTTAAAAACTATGAAATAGACATGCAGGATTATAATTTCCATAGACAATTTACTTATTGTCAGCATAAGATGCCAGTTAGGTTTGTTAAGGAAGTTGGTTCTCAGTGTAGAAAAAGCAATAATAAAAATGATCAAAAAAAGAGGAAAAGGCAGTCACATGCAACCCCATGTTAAAATAGTGTAGACACCAGTTTCTGACTTAATGCATAATATTTCATCTCTGATCTTATAATGCACGATTTGTCTCTTTTGAATAAAGATTTAAAATTTAAACTCATGTTCAGAGTGTCTATCAGTTTGCTAGTGATGTTAAAGGTTTTTGCAGGAAAATTAACTTAAAGCTTTTTTTTAATAAAGATTGCAGAAGCAGGGTTCAAGTTAACAAAAAAAAAAACAAACAAACCAAAAAACCTTTAATCCACCTGCTAATAAAAGTATTTCTATTTTCAAATGTTGTCACATGCATTACATAAGACACTAACCAAATGTATATTATTATAGATGACTCGTTGAAATTTGACCACCATATATCACACATGGTTAAAAAAAAATCATCAAAAACTAGGTAAATTATACAGAGTAAAAACCTATCTCAGTAACATAGCTAGAAGACGAATAGCCTTTACTTTCTTACTGCCTTCCTCTATGCTGCCCAATCTTCATTAAACTTCATGTGTCAAAACTGTCTAAACCGGAGCAATGTAATAATAAAATAGCCAAAGTTGCAGTAAATGATAACAATAGGGAACACCATTGCCTAGCTCGCAGAGAATTAAACTCATTATACCACACCACCCATCTCTGTCTCAGCTAACTACAATACACAGACTTCACGATAATAAAACCATCTAATACTGCAGGTGACTCTATATTCCAGTAGTATAGCTAAACTATAGAACCACATCCCATTACCACAGAAATCCATTCAGAATGCAAACTCATTTAAAACACAACTAAAACTTCACCTAACAAATCAATGTATCTACTCCTGTACACCTCCAGGATAAGTACCACTGTTATGTCCAACTTGCTGCATCATTAATCCATTTCTCTTCTATGGAATCTTACATCTGAAAACCAGTCTTCCACCAATATCTGAATAGGTATAATAACATCTCCAGGTATAATCACTATTTTGTGACACTGCAAATCCCTACCTCTGTACCGGTAATATAAACCTTAATATAGATATATATATATATATATATATATAATATATATATATATATATATATAGATATATATATATATATATTTGGATATAAATATGTATACTGTCTCTGATTTTGCTTTACACTGTACCGCTAAAATACAAAATCAGCATTTTCTGCCCTACCTAGTTCTTTCCTCTCATCTCAGTTTCTTTGAATTTCTAACCACTAATTGCATGATCTATTATCTATCTGACAAACTCATTAATACACCTCTTCATATGCTCAGTGTTCAACATCTGCTAATGCATAAGTATCTTTTATACTGTAATACATGCCTCTGTTTTCATATGAATGTCATCAAATCAGCAAATGTGTGTGTAATCGATTGATGCATGCATAACAACATCACAGATGTAAATGGGCCTGGATAGAAACATGCAAATGAGCTTTCTTTTCTTTTCCTCAAAATTGTTTTTTTATTTTCAATTAAAATAACATTTGCATAATATTTTTAAATATTTAAAACAGCTATATACAATATTTATAATAGCATGACTTTCAACTATATACACTGTATATTATTAAATATAGATTTAGTAGATCAGTTATCAGAGATACAATATTGATTATTGCAGGTTCCAACAAATATATAACTTTATTCCAAGGATTATTTACCAATGGCCTGAGATAGACTCGTAGTTCTTTGATTTTTATTTCCATCGATTCAGTTGTCTTCAGTAAAGTGTTGAATTCTTCTAAGGTCGGGAGTGTATTTGAATTCCACCTTCTGGTAATGCATTTCCTAGATATAACAAGTATTGTCCATACCAAACACATATTTGTCTTATTCAGGTAGGGACCTTCATTTACATTTAGTATAATCAATGTTTTAGTTAAGATAAAGGATTCATTAATTAAAGCTTGTAAAAAATGGTTGATTCCATTCCAGTATGATTTAATTTTATTACATTCATAAAACAATATAAATCCAGTCTGCTTTATTTGACTTTTCACACCTCCAGCAAAAAATATTTGTAGTAGTACTGATCTTTTTAATTATATCTGGTGTTAAAAATGCTCTATGAAAGTATTTCCAGTTAAATATTTTCCAGTACTGTGTGGTAGAGGTGTAATTAACTGATAGCAAGATGTTAGTTTTATTTTTTTCTGTTAACTGTAATGACTGACCTTTAGTTAAGAACTGCCAGTATGATAGTTTGGGAATTGTTTTATATGTTATTAACTTTTTATATAGATTTGAAATAGAATTTTTCTTTTCACAACTATTATATATAAATTCATATAGAAAACATATTAGATTTGGAATATCTTTAAATGAGGAATTATTAATTACTCTTCATGAATCTTGAAGGTACATTAGAATGCTTTGTAAGGTTAACCAGTCCTGGGTTGGAATATTGTAAGTAGTTTTTATCATATGTATGTCTAAAACATTTAATTTATTTATACATTGAAACCAGCATAAGAATCTATTTTGTTCCCAGGAGGTTATTTTTTCCCTATATATTTTTGTGAGAAAAGTTCTTAGTGATGGTAAATGGGGTTTAAAAGGTCAAACCAAAGTTTTAGATCTATATTTGCATTGATGTTTCCTAAAGGAATTGATGTAATGATTGAGCAGTGATGTTTTAGAAGGTTTTGTTATATTATATTGCATATTTACGCATAGTATGTACCAGGGTTTGTTTGATTTGTCAACTATTACATTTTTTAACAGATTAAATGCATTTGTTAGTATAGCCATTGTTAATTCTTTCCAGTTGGCAAAATAATGTGGGTTTATCCAGTCTGTTGTAGTTTTAAGCACATATGCTTTTATATATGTTTCTATTTCTGGGAAATTCAATCCTCCTTGTTTCCAGGGTCTAATGTGATGAGTTAGAGCTACTCTATTCTTTTTGGGATACCATAAAAAATGTATTAAACATGAGTTTATTTCTTTAAGAATGCAGCTTTCAGGAATTAACTGTATTGCTAATGCTACATATAGTATTTCTGGGAATAAGACCATTTTTATTAATTGCAATCTATCTTCAAAAGTTAATATAATTTTGTTCCACTTATATATATATATATATATATATATATATATATATATATATATTGTTTCAATAATGTTTTTATAATTTATTAATATTGTTTCGTTTATATTTTTGCAGAACACTATTCCTAAATAATTTAGCATAAGTTCTTCTTTTCCTATGATGGGTTTATCTGTAACTTGTAGTTCTATTTTTCATATTTAAAAATTGAAATTTTGATTTTGATCTATTAAAATGTATACCTGAAATCTTATAGAATTTCTTCATTACTTCTTCTAGCTCTCCTAATGACTCTCTGGAGTTTGATAGGGTTAATAAAATATCATCATCAAAAAGCATTATTTTAGATATGTACTGATCATAGACTTATATTCCTTTTATTCTTGGATTATTGTGTATTATTTCTGTAAGCAGTTCTATAGCCAAAGCAAATAAAATAGGAGAAAGGGGGCATCCTTCTTTAGTACCTTTAGTTATGTGGATAGATTCTGAGGTCCAAGGACCTAATTTGATGTAGGCTAATTTATTAATATATATTTTTTTTAGTAAGGAGGAAATTCAAATAATGCTAAAGTTTTAAATTGATATTCCCAGTTGAGGGAATCAAATGCTTTTTCTATGTCTAATCTGATTACAAGTGTTTCTCTATCTTCTTTATTCACATAATCTATAAAAGTAAGTAGCCTTTTAATATTGTCATGTGTGTGCCTGTTATATATAAATCCAGTTTGATCATTATTAATTGTCTTTGAAAGTGGGATTTTCATTCTGTTAGCTAGGATTGACATGAATATTTTGTAATCATTATTCAGTAATGATATAGGTCTGTATGAGGTGCAAAGGTCTGATGGTTTATTATCTTTTAGAACTGGTGTTATGAGATAATATGTCCATGAGGGTGGTATTTTTGCTTCTGACTGGACTTCTAGCAAAGTTTTATGAAAAAGGGAAATTACTGTTGAAGGGAAGAGTTTGTAAAATTCCGTAATTATACAATCTATCCCTGGAGCTTTGTTAGATTTACTTTCTTTTATCTTGTCAACAATTTCTTTGTAGGATATAGGTTTTTTGTAGGTCTTGTTTTAAGTTTTCTGGATTTTTTTTACAGTGATAAGATTTGTATCTCAATTTATTTGGTTGATAACTAAATCTTCTCTTTTGAAGTGTTCCGTATAATGGAACCAAAATGCTTCAAGGATGTCTCCTATATCTGATACTTTTTTCTCTTTCTTTTCATGGTATATACTACTAATGTTATTTGGTTTAGATTGTATTTAATTCTTGTAGATAGGTTATGTAGATATCTGGGGAGGTGGCTAATGAGTGTATTTTAAATTTTTCCAAGGCTAGACAAGTTTTGTGTGTTAGAATTTCATTATATTTTTTATTTAATTCCTCAATTTCTTTTTTGACTTCTGGACAATTCTGATTTATTTTTAGATTTTGCTGTCAAGAGTCTGGTTTGCTAGTCTAATGATTGACATTCCCACTCTCTAACTTTGTTTTTGTACCAGCTAAGGGTCTTACCAAATAAATATGTTTTTAATGAGCCCCCATACCATGACTACTGATTTCTGTTGTATTATTAATTTCAAGAAACAATTGTATTTCTGACAACATCCAGGGTCTGAATTCTTTAATTTTCATGATATATGATGGAATTCTAGTTGAGAAGATTAAAGGTTTAAACTCTATTTGGAGCTTCATTATCAGAGAGTCATGATCTAAGAAGGGGTATGGAACTATTGAGAAGTTGAGGATTTTTATTTGTAAATCTTGAACTATGAATAATTTGTCTATTCTGGTTTGTGTTCCAAATCTATGGTCTTTATGGGAAAATAATAAGGATTTATCATCTTTTACTTTAAAAGTGGCTATGAAATGAAATGAATCAATCCATCTTTTTAAGGATTTTGAAATAGTCGCTATGCAAAAAGACTTCTTGGTGGTTTCAGAAGCTTCTGTGGTAAAAATAAAATCTCCTCCCAGTATAAGATTTCCTTTATAATTGTTGGAAATAAAAATCTAGGTGTTTTTTAAACGTTCCTACTCCAATTTCTGGGAAACAATATAGATTAGCTAAAGTCCATATTCTGTTATTAAATTTAATTATAGCAAATGCTAGTAGATCGTCTTTGTCTTCACATTTCTAAATAACTTTTGGAGTGATTATGTTTTTCTTCCAGAGAATTGATACTCCTTTTATCTTTGTTCTATAGGAGGATTGAGCTAAGACTGTATAGTCCTTAGGGTTCCAAATAAAGCTATCATTAGTCTTAAAATGCATTTCCTGGAGAAATACTACTTGTGCCTTATTTAGATTTGCTGTTTTACTAGCATTATTTAGGCCATTAGTGTTTAGTGATAAGCAAATCAGTTTTCTTGAGGACCAAAGAGATCGTATTGGATTAATAAAGTTTGTCCTTGTATATTTTCAAGCTCAGCATAGATCTATGGATGAGAAACAGAAAATTTACCCCACAATTTCCCCCTGTACTACTGATGGACAGAGGCAGGTCCTATATGTTTTATCCCATGCATGGGTCCTCTCAAATTATCGGTTGTCATCCCAGTTATTTTCATTAGGGGCAATTATAATTATCGGCCATAAAATGGGTATGGTCAATCTATAACCAAATGAGACAGGTTATTTTGAGCACAAAAAAGGAAATTTGCTAGGCTTAAGCTAGCTACGAAAATAAAATCACCACTAATTCCAAGGACAACCACAAAGCATTCTATAGCTATGTCAAGAATCTTGATGGCAACACCCAGATCTGCTCTGAGTTACAGCACAAAGGCATGAAAATTACAGAACCAACTGATGTTGCCAACATCCTGGCAGATGGGTTCAGTGCTAACTTTACCCCCCCCACCCCCTAAAGGGCCCATATCTATACAGGAAGAATGCAGAGTCCCTGTAATCACAACTACGCAGGTAAAAGCTGCACTGTCTAAAGAAAAAAACACAGCATCCATGGGACCGGACAACATCCCAGGCTGCGTTTTACATGAACTTCAGAATGAACTGGCTCCCCACTTAAGCACCATGTTCAGTAATAGCCTCGAATCAGGCTTTCTGCCCACTGAATGGTGCACAGCAACAGTTATCCCACTCCACAAAGAGGGAGCCACCACTGATCCCAGGAACTATCAACCTATTAGCCTGGTCTGCAAGGCTATAGAACGTATCATAATGGAACTCATAAACAAAGACATTGGTAAACTCCAAACTCTGGATCCCACCCAGTTCAGTTTGTGAAAGGCAGGTCATGCCTCCTGAACCTGGTCAACTTCTTTGAGGCATTCAACAAAGCTGTAGATGAGAGTAAGGTGATTCAGACAGCCTATCCTGACCTTGCCAAGGCTTTTGACACCATCCCCTATTCTGGAATTATAGCTAAACTCACTAAACTAGGTATAAATCCCTATGTCACAAGATGGGTTGCCAACTGGCTCACTGACAGAACCCACACTGTAAAAGTTGCAGACTCCAAATCTGACCTCAAAGCATTGACAAGTGGAGGACCACAGGGTTCCGTCCTGGGACCTCTCCTGTTTGGTATCTACTTCTCTGAAGTACAGGCTAACAGAGAAGACCTCTGGCTAAAAAAGTTCACAGATGACTGCAAATTAGGAGCCATAGTGAAGTCCCCAAATGATGTGGACATCCTACAGAAGGGCCTTGCTGAGACAGATGCCTGGTGTCAGAGCCATGGCCTCAAGTGCAGTGCCAAAAAGTGCAGTGCCATCCCCCTTTGGTAAAAACTCTGTACCTATGAACTACCACAAAGGCAACAATCTACTTAACACCGAATGCATGATAAGAGACCTTGGGACCCAGGTGGACAGTAGTCTCTCCTTTGATAGTCACATCGCCACAGTAGTCAGGAAGTCCTTCTACATGGCACACCTCATCATAAAAGGGTTCTCATCCAGGAAAAAAGAGGTAATTGTTCCCGTCTACTTAACACTCATTAGACCCATAATAGAGTACAACGCCCCTTTTGGAATGTACCTCACAAGACATCTGCAGCAGCTGGAAAGGCCACAGAAGTACCTCACAAAGAGGATTACTGGCCTCAAACAAATGCCCTACACTGACCACTTCAAAAAACTCCAGCTTTACTCCGTAGCATATCACCTACTCCGAGGTGATCTCTACCTAACATATAAAGCAATGTCAAACCGAGAGCTGTTGGACATGCTACACCTAAAGAAATCCAAATCCTTCCGAGCTACACGCTCTAGGGACCTAAACCTTGTCACCACAATAAACAGGACATGCTGGAGGGATCGATTCCTGTCCCAGTGACTTCCCATACTCTGGAATAGGCTAACCATCTATGTCAAGCAAAGTTCTTCATTAGCACTCTTCAAGAAAAATCTTGATGAGTGGATGGGAAATAGGAAATACACCCTGGGGATGACTTCTGTGTCTCTGCTCAACAGTGGCACAGGAAAATAACTTTCTTGGGTGGTGTAAGCCAGGGAACCTTGTTGGCTAGGCTTACGTAGGCCCTTGGGCCGATAGCCTAGTACCTACCTATGAACCTATGAACCTATAAAATGGCCCACAAGGGCAGCTAGCATAGTACTTACCTATGAACCTTTGGACCTATTTTATGTTAATGTTCATTCATGTCTGCTTGCCTGGTACGTTGGCGTATAATCTTTCATCCTATTAATTATTTTTATGTTTCTAGATGCTGTGCGAAGACCTGTATGCATGTGTCAAGATTACCAACAAAAACTGAACAAAATCATAACTGAACTTTCAGTGAAAGAATTAGTCTCATTTAAGAAATAAAAACATGCTTAATTAGTATTTTTATGAAATATGTTCACATTTCGAAGTGAAAACCAGACTCTAAGCACTTGTATTAAGCTCTATGGATTCACACAAATTATTCAAACTCCTAGCAGAATAGACAAACAATCAAGCAGGCAGTCCATCTTAGACTGGACACTAACAAACCCTCTCAGTGCCAACACTGTGGCTGTCTCCCTGACAGCCTCAGTGATCATATAGCAACCTACCTGCTTAGGAGATGTACAGGTCCACTTAAATATACTAATTTTCATCTAACCTGCAATACAAAAAAGTTTAACCCCCAAGCATTTATATCTAACCTCAATGTAATTGGAGCCCCCTTAAGATTATGCTTCTGGATTCAGCGGTAAAATACTTCAATGACACATTCCTCAAAATACTTAATACTATCGCACCACCTAGGACAATGTGTGTTAAAGCAAATTACACTCTATGGCTAACCACAGAAACAAAAACCCTCCTTAAACTAAGAGACAAAGCATGGGACCTATGGTACAGCACCAAATCATAGTCAAATCACCTAGCCTAACAAAAATGTAGAAACAAGGCAAAAAGCCAAAGCAAACAAGACAAAAAAACTACTATACCGATATGCAACAAAAATATCAAGGAAATTCACAAAAAATTTGGACAGCAGTAAAAAAGAAACTCCAATCCAGGCCACCATCTACCCCACACTCTTACTACACCAAATAATCTAGAGACCACTGTAGAACAATTCAGCAAATATATTACTGACAATTCAGAAAATATATTACTAAGAGCATTCTATCACTCATCAAAGATATTTTCCCTTCTCAATTTGTTAAACCTACTCAATCAACTACACCTACTATAACCATTAATAAAAACAATATCTTCTCCTTCCGACCCATCCCTACAAACAATATCCTAGAACTAAAAAATAATCACCACGTCAAATTCCAAGCGAAATGGATGTTTATTAAAACACATTTCCCAACAAGACTCTGTTTGAGACTGACTGAGTCTTGTTGGGAATTGTGTTTTAATACACATCCATTTCACTTGGAATTTGACATCGTGGTGACTTTTTTATTATTTATTATTTTTTAGTTTGGACACTATTTCACCTTGTGTGAATTCCTGTGAGTATCCTAAAACTACTAAGAAAGCTAAAACCAAAAACAATAGCAGCTGATACTAGGACTCATCTCCTATCTGCTTTACTGTTCAGAAATATAAACTAACCTTCGTAAATCAAACTTAAACAACCTCAAATCTTGTTATAATAAAATTGCTAAATTTGTGGCAAACCTCCCACATAGATCACATCATTGACTGCATTACAATATCTTGGCTGGATTGACTTACTCCCTCTTAATCAGTTAATAGCTGCTCAGTTTGTTATCAATAAACCTGACCACTGTCCAGTCCTACCTGACCTTGTTCAACCCTATACTAATCTGACTTCACTTCGATCAGCTGATAAATTACTGTTTAATATTAGCAAATCTCATAACTTTCATGGTAATTCACTATATAACCTCACAGTATCCAAAGCTTGGAATTCACTTCCACAGCATATTCTATCCTGTCCTGATACTCATAACTTCAAATGGCACCTACTAGAATACTACTCAAAACACTGGTTTGTGTTCTTGCACTTCCTCGGGCTAAGTTATCTCCACTCTGCTCTTCTGTTATTCTCTTATTTCTGTTATTTTTCCTGCTCTTATGCTTAGACTGAGTAGCCTATAAATGACATCACCAGTGAATCCTACACTTAAAAAAAAAAGGTCTTATTATTTTTACCATGTAATCTGAGCTCTAATATATTGATAAGTGTATTGTTGACTTTTTTCTTATTCTTGTCTTATCTGTATCATGTTTATTTTTGTCAATACTTGTAACTTTACTCATCTGTACAATGTGTACGTATTTTTTTCATCTTAACTTTTGTAACCATTGCTTGGGAGCGTTTCTCCTTGGGTCTCTGCTGAAAACAGGCTTCTTGTCTAGTCAGACAATACCCAGTAAACAAATGTAAATAAAAATAAATAAATGCAAATAACCTGTCAGCTGACTTTCTCAAGATAGCTGCTGAAGCAATCGCTTATCCTGTCTCAATACTCATCAAATGCTCTATCTCCAAACAATATGTTCCCCAGATTTGGAAATGTAATATATAATTCCCATACACAAAAGCAGAATCTCAACAGAACTGTCTAATTAGAGATGTATTGCCATCCCATCTCCCCTATTCAAAATACTAGAAAGATGTATCCACTCACAACTTCTCCAATATCTCTCAACCAATAGACTACTAGCAAATTCAGAACATGGATTTAGGTCCAGCCATAGTACCACTACTGCCCTCCTGAGTTTTACCTATACCATTAACCAATACTAAAATAAAGGTAAAATAGTTTCATCAGTCTTTCTTGATATGTCCAAAGCTTTTGACACAGTATCTAATCCCAAATTGCTGTCTGCTCTAAATAACCTACATCTCAGCCTCTCTGCCATCACCTGGTTCCAAAGCTACTTAGCTAGGCATCAGCAAGCTGTGAAATGGTTGCAAGATCTCTCCCCTTTTCTTGCAGTCTCATTAGGAGTCCCATAAGGTTCTATACTTGGTCCCCTTGTTTTCAGTATATTCACTAATGATCTTAGTTCAGCCACCCCTTAGCCTCTCTCATCCAATATGCAGATGTTTCAACACTTATCTGTGCTGCCCCTACCATTCAACAACTACACTGTACATAAAAATCCTTCACTGAAATTGAAAGATGACTCTATAACTCACAGCTTATACTAACCCACAGCAAAACCAAACTTATGATTTTTCAACCCACCAGAGCCTCAGATCCCCCCTCCAACATTCTGCATCCTTGCCGTTGATAACACAACCATTACACCTGAACCCCAAGCAAAACTTCTAGGAGTGGTAATTAACAACAATATGCGATTTGATCAACATATCTCACAAACAATCAGGAAAATGCATAAGAGGTTGGGACCTCTGTATAGAAATAAACAATTCCTGACTAACAGTACTAGAATAGCTATTGCTAGAACCCACCTACTATCCACATTCATGTATGCCTCCACTATACTTATTTACCTTAGGAAAACAGACCTTGCAAAACTTGAAACATGTTATGACAAGATAGCAAAGTTTGCCACAAACTCAACACATAGGTCACACCATTGTCTTGCCTAAAAGGAACTCTCTTGGTTAGAACTATGCCATGTTTTATCACACAATCAATTAATAATGGCACGTAAAATACTTCACCAGCTTGAAATAAACCCCAGCCATTCAGAACCTAATAGTTCCTTACTCCAATAACCGAACACTTAGATCCTCCTACAAATCTTTACTAAAAGTATCCATGTCTACAAATACTGCAGGAGACTCTCTTTACTCCAGTCACATATAAACACCTGGAACACACTTCCAGACACTATTAGATCCATAACAAATATTTTTCACTTTAAAAAACTGCTCAAAAATAATTTCTGAAACACATGGCTCTGTTTGTGCCCCATTCCAGGATAACTTTACTTTATTTATAACACTACCCCTTCTCTCTCTTTATGAAATCACATCAAATTAGCCATGATTTGAGTTCCGTAAGTTCTTCTTTCATCCAAATTCATAGCAATATCCCACCTTTTTTTGCCTGTGTTCATTACTAACAATGTCATTGTGTCTTCTTATTGTATCTCATTCACTGTATAATCAAGTTATAGTTTATACCAATCAATGTTATGATGTTTAATGATTATTATGCCTTTTTACTCTATATTTGATCTATAAAAAGCTAGTTACACAAGAAATTTCTGTATCATTATTATTGACTTTTGTTTGTGTGGAGCCAATTATGAGTGTTTCTTTATTTTCTTTATTAATATAATCTATAAGAGAAATTATCATTTTAATATTGTCATGTGTGTGTCTATGATATATAAATCTAGTTTGATCATTATTTATTGTTTTGTGGTATTTTCATTCTGTTAGTTAATATTGTCATTAATATCTTACAGTCATTATTTTATAATGATATAGGTCTATATGACGTACAGAGGTTTGGGGATTTGTTTCCCTTTAGAATTAGTGTGATTAAGGAATATCTCCAAAAGGGTGGTATTAAAGCTTGTGACTGAATTTCTAATAGAGTTTTATGGAAGAGGGATAGTATCTTTGAAGGAAAAAGTTTATATATTTCCATAATTATGCCATCTATACCTGGAGTTTTATCATTTTAACCTCTTTTATTTTATCTGTAATTTCTTTGTAGGATATGGTGCTTGCAGATCTAGTTTTAATTTTTCTGTTTTTTTTTTTATATGAGAACATTATTCATCTAGATTTAATTGATCAATATGTATATTTTCTATTTGGAAATGTTCCATATAGTGATTTCTATAGGCATCAAGAATGTCAACTATGACTGAGTAACAACACTTTCTCTCTGCTCTGTCTTTACAGTATATTTATGACAGGATTCTTTGAATTTATCTATACTAATTTTGTTTTTTTTTTACATATTTGAAATCTACTAATCATACTTTAGGATAGTATATAAAAATGTTGGCAACTTTTTTATTTTTTCCTGTCAAAAAGTACTAAAGAAAATATATGGACATCGGACTACAGAATGAGCTACTCCAAATCTACACTTCAGGAAACCACTATTAAGAAGGACCTTCAGTCACTATTATCTAATATTCAAGAACTGACAGCAAAAATCAATAGAATGGATGTAAAACTGGATAATTACAAAGAAAAATGATCCTAACAAATGGAAATGTTACACAAAGACAACAAGAGAGACAGATTACTGGTATAGAGCATACCTATCGACCATACCGAATTACTAGGTTTTTACAGAGTTTTGGGGTCCAAATGAAGGGGTGCCACGATTCCTGAGTGGCAGCCCTTCATTTCTGATTTTTTTCTTTTGGTTTCTTGATTATTTCAAATATCGCGCTGTCAGAGCTGATGTCATCATGTGCGCGATGATGTCAGCTCCGTCAGGGCTATCAGTCAGTCAGAATTGAACTCCTTGAGCTCATGTCATCATTTCCAGCTGCAAATGTGAGTGGGAAACAGCAGCACAGCACTCGTTTGGACTTACAGCAGCGGCGGCATTTATTAAGAGCAAATGCGATTTATCAACACTTGTTTTGCAAGTACAGCAGGCTGGGGAATGCAGCACTCACTCGTTTCATCAGGTTTTGGGCTGGGAAATGCAGCATTTTGGATTTACAGCATGCAGCACTCGTTTCATCGAGGAATGCAGCATTTTGGATTAACAGCATGCAGCACTCGTTTCATTGGGTTTTGAGGAACCAAGTGAAGTGGATTTTTCATTGAGGGAAATCTTTGGACTCAAGGAAGTGTGTGTGTGTGTGTGTGTGTGTGTGTGTGTGTGTGTGTGTGTGTGTGTGTGTGTGTGTGTGTATGTGTGTGTGTGTGTGTGTGTATGTGAAAAGGATATTTTCTTACCACACACAAATGGAAAAGAGAACATTGTGTGCATAACAGTGTGTATCTTAATCTTTGTTTTTTTTATATTTCTGAGAAGCAAAAGTAAAGCAAGTTATCTTGTAAATCTGAAAGATGATTAAAATAGTTTACCTGCTGCAAGTCATTCACTCTTATATACTTATGTACTTGCACAGAATCTAAGTGAGTTTCAATTGAAAACCACAACATGAAAGACGTGCATTAACCTCTAAGTAAAGTCTATAAATGGTGCCAAAGAAACTGACTGTAACTTCTTTAACAAATTAGCTGCAGTTAATCATAAGAATGTGTAAGACGGTAGCTCAGCAATGAAGCCATTGTAACATTCTGTTTTACAGAAATGCACCTTTGAAAATTTCTTATTTTTTACCAGAATTTTTTTTCTGTGCCGACCTGAACCTGTACTTTTGAGAACTATTTTAAAAGAAACATCTAAATGTCTTGAAACATGTTCTGTAAGGTATAAACTGTACTATTCAGTTAAAAATATGTTTGGCTTGAGACTGAGATGGCTGCATACCCCTCAACTGTCCCTGATTTTGCAAAAAGCTTATTATTTTTGCTCTTTCTGTCATAAACTTTTTGGTTAACCACTGAGAATTATGGTCAGTAATGCCTGGTATTAACATTTCATACTTCTTGTTTTGAAACAGCACATTGATTGAAAGCCTGTTCTAATAACTTGTTGAGATAGTTAGAGTAATATTTAAAAGCTGTCCTTGATTTTGGGCCTTTGCCTCCCCAATATTTTTGGGTTTGTCTGGAATCCTTGAAGGCAGAAGTTGAGAAGTATGGTCAACTGTGCTCATGTTTTGTGTTTTATTAAGCAGTGTCTATTCAAGTGATTCTGTAGCATGACATGATGTTGCCTGGTCCTTTCATTTAACTTAATTTCTTTTTGACAAAGTTCTTTAGATCTCAAGAATATTTATTTATACATTCCAATCCATCCCCTTCACAGTAAATTCTTATGATCCTGTCCCTTCTGCGTACTGCTTTGTGTTTTTGGGCTTTCCATTGCTTCAAGAGTATTAACAAAGTTTTATAGCTCTTGTTTCATCATCCTGCATGCTGCAAGGTATCTGCATTTGCCCTTAGTCAGTTTTCTGATCCAAGCCACATCTCTTCATAAAATTCAAGACTGGCAATTGATTGCATATCAGTCTGTTTCAAAATCTAGGATTCAGTCTGAATTTCAACTAGTCCAACTTTATTGCTGCACATTCTCTGGGTTTTCTAGGTTGTCATCGCAAATCTTCCTTGATGATGGCTTTTCTTCTTTCAGTCAAGATTCCATTCTTATCAGACTACTCTCTGTCCCGAACAAACCTTTCCTTTATCTCTGCAAGAGATAGCTTTTAAAGGACCCATGGTATATGGCAAGTCTATTTTCATTGTGAGACAGTATTGCTTTGTTTAACAGATGTCTATTAGTGTTTGTGCATTGTGCAAAAAATATAAATATAAAATCCATATAATCATTGTAGAAGTAAAGCAGTATGCACATTAGTGTTTATGGCAAATGGGGTGAAATAGTCAGATAATGCGACATTGGAATGGCTGCAGGGGGACTCTGGTGCCATATTTGGTTGCCTGTTCTTCAGTTTGCATTTGAAAGCTGGTATCCCACAATTCCCTTGGAGTTGGTGGGGTTACATAATTATGTATGCAAGTTTTATGCTAATCACTGTACATGGGCCTTGTCCAGATTTTTGATGTTTCCAGGTTGAGAGTATGGTATAGAAACTTCACTAAATGATATGGACACTAGAATTCAAGAAGATGAGCATAATATAAATTCCTTTTAAAACAAAAATACTCTTTTACAAACAAAAATTGATGATCTAGAGAAGAGATCAAGAATAAATAATATTAGACTTTTTGGTTTGCCTGATAATGTTGAATTCTTAACTTCTTGGCTCCCTAATGTACTATAGCTTCCTGAAGCTCTCTCATATGGGATAGAAAGAGCACATAGGTCCTTGGCTACTGCAAAAAAAGGTAAATCCAATTCTACTAAATCTGTTATAGTGAAGATTTTTATAACAGTTACTGGAAGATCGCTGAACATAAAAAGAAGCTCAACAATAAGTGACTAGTCAAGCTATTTTACAATGGCTTTTATTTACCCAAGTCTTAATAACTAACCCAGGAGTTGGGGAAGTGGAAATGGTTCAACAGGTGAGTCTTTGTTGTTTATTTTTTTATGGTATATAGTTGTTTAAATGGTATTTTATAGTTTGTTATTAATAAGTCTAGCTTATTTTATTTAAAGTAGCTCAGTTATTATAGCAAGTAAAAGATTTTTATTTATTAATTTATTATTTTTTAATATTAGTTGCCTGTTATAATAAATGCTTCATATGTGTTGGGGCTGAATTTTATGGTATTTTGGGAACTATGGTAGATACGGAGACTTATAAATGAGAAAATGAGGGTCTTTGTTACAATAGAAATTATTTTCTGTTTTTAATTGTTTGCTGTTTTATTTCCCTGTCTCTTTGTGAAGAGAGACTCTTCATTGATATTGTTGCCATAATGTTGCTTTAATGATTATGTTTCCCATCTATTGCTCTGCTGCTGGAATGTGATGCTATTTGTGGTAACAGACATATGAAAGGTTCATGTTTTGTCCCTTTTAGTGAGCTGATATGTTTTGAGTAATTCATTAAATATTTATATTTGAAAATGTGACTATGTCGATATTTGTTAAGCATATGGCTGCTATTAGATAATTATGGTGGTTTCCCCTAGTTATGGTATTATGGAAAGGTTTTAATTTGTTTCCTTTCTTTTTTCTTTTTCCCTTTTTTGCTGCTGGTTGTGAATGACTGGAGGATTTTGTATGGATTGATATGTTTTTGGTGGTCTAGTGGTTTGCTGGGTTTGGGAGATGGAGTTTGTTGGTTTTTTTTAATGTTTTATATTGCCTCTCTCCCTTCCTTTTGCCATTTGTACTGTTCGTTTTTATGTTTCCCGGTCCTACCAAGAGGTAATCAACAGCCTTCTCACAGAAAAGCTGTAAAAGTTTTCCCTCCTCAATCTCATGCATCTGAACTGCTGAATAACCCTGGTATTTACTCGCACTGTGGCTGCTACAATTGAAAGCAAAAAAAAAAAGTGTAATTTCCATGGAGACATTTACAAACTGAAACTTATGCTGAAAAGCTTCGCAAAGCTGGATAATAATTAGAATAGATGGTCCCTAATGCTATCCACAGTTTAAATGGAAAACTGCAGCTGAATAACCTGCATAATATGACTGCTATATTTAAACATCTGTGAATATATATAAAAAAATCACTTTTGACACATTTAAACCCTTACATTTTATACACTTGCCTTCATAATTCTATTATATTTAAGTAATGTTTCTATTAATTGGTATAACAAGCATATAGCACATATAGCAATATCATTAAAATGGAGGGTTTAGTGTGGATTGATATGTTTGTGGGGGTCTAGTGGTTTGCTGGGCTTGAAAGATGGAGTTTGTTGCTTTTGCAGTATTTTGTATTAGCTTTCTCTCTCCCATTGCCTTTTTATTTTGTCCAGTTTTGTATTTTTCGGTCTTGCCATGAGGTAACCAACAGCTTTCTAAAAGAAGGGCTGCAGATATTTTCCCTCCTTAAACTTGTGCATCTGAACTGCTGAACAATTCTGGTATCTGATCATACTGTGGCTGCCTCAACTGAAAGCAATAAAAAAAAGTGTTGTTTCCATGGAGACGTTTACAGACTGAAGTCTGTGCTGACAAGCTTCACAGAGCTAGATTGACTAGACGGTCTCTAATGCAATCTACAGAACAAATGAAAGAATTGCAGCTAATTAACCTGTATAATATAACTGTTATATTAAAGCATTTGTTAGTGTTTATAAATAGAACATGTTTGATATATATATATATATATATATATATATATATATATATATATATATATATACCCTTATGTTTTTACACTTGTATTTATGGTCATATTATATTTAAGTTAAGCTTCTTTTGATTGTTATAACAAACATATATTATATATAACAACATCATTAAAATATTAAAAAAAATCTTTACATGAGACCTATGCAAAATTTAATATTCTTCTACAAGACATAAAAGTCAGAAATGAGAATAATTTTAGTGCAGGTAGAAGATAAACAAATAATGATTGAAACATAATATAAACAAATAAAGATTGAAACATAATATGTTCTGTATGAATCTAGCTTACTACATGCAGTATAGTCTCAGATGCAGATGTTTGCCGTATTAACTAATATGTTGATATATTATGACGAACATAAAAACTGTTTCAGATTAGTAAAGGTCTTAATGGAAAGAAAGGGAATACATTCCATCCTAGAAAATACTGAGGGCTTTATTTGAATCTTATATTGCAGTGGGAAACTATAATGTAATATTTTCTATGTTCTTTTTTCAGATACATGGAGATGGGAAAATTGTATTATTAGTCACTGGCACAATAAATAAAGAGACAGGGGACTAGTCTATTTACTGATCATTACAACAATTCACTGCATATAAATTAGTTATGACTTTGATATTATTTGTATAATATGTGATTGATCTTTATGATATTTTGAATTCAATTTGACAAAAATTTAAAATGAAACAGTTACATTTCACATATTTTAATGTGTTTCTTGAATAAGTACATACAATTATAATGGATGTATTTTAATTCATAATTGTTTCTTTTTTTAAATCACATATATTACTTTATGTTGTTAAATTATGCAACAACATATATATTTAGATGGAGAAGAGATGAGTATTGTTACTAGCTTGATGGTCAATTTGTATGACAGATGTCACTCAGATTAGGAGTTTTTAACTCCAGGGTTTTTTGAAAGAGTCTATATTGTTAGTAAATGCTATAAGTTTCTGTTATTAGTTATTATGATGTTCACCAAGTCTTACAAGATTAAAACTGATATAAACATATTTTGTTGGATAAAAGTTTTATATGTTTCAAGTGTAAATTATAATTGTATTCCTAATAGTCAATTTCTATTGACCTATAAAATATGGGAAAAAAGGAGAGTTATTCAACAACAGATGTTCAGAACATTAACGTTTTATGACATTATTAAAGTGTATATCATTAAACATAAATGGATTAAATAATCCTAGTAAGAGAAGATCTTTGAATAAATATCTTAAATTACATAATTCTCAAGTGATATTTCTCCAAGAAACTCATCTACTAACTGAAGATATCACAAAATTGGGATCCAAATCTTACAAACTTTTGATTAGCTCAGAACATGCACACAAAAAAGAGAGGGGTGGCCATACTATGGAAAATACATCACCTATGTCTAAAATAATTGACACTTACAAAGATAAAGGGATGTTATCTTCAGTTATTATAGAATTTAATAAGAACATTTTGACATTAATAAATATGTATTGGATTCCTGGCATTGGACCTACAACAGTGAAACAACATATAGAACATATAGTTCACTTTTCTAGGGTAATTATATTATTGCTGGTGATTTTAATTGTATTTCTGACATAAAGGACTCTAGTAACAATGGTAAAAGGAAAATTCCAGCTATAGCTAAATTATTGAATGAATTTTCAGACTCATACATAAGTCACTGTTCTATACAAAATACTCACATAGACATAATTCATATCCAAGAATAGATAGGGTATTAATTTCCAAATAACTTAACTTTAACTGACTCCTTATTAAACTCAAAAGTGATTTCATGCCCCCTTTTGGACCATAATTCCATAACATTTGATTTTATACTAAACTCCACATTTAATGTTCAAATTAAAAGGATACCAGCCTACATAATTAAACTGAAAGATTTCATTGATTTCTTTACTACAGAAATACAAAATTTTATTGAACTTAATAGTACACAGGGAATTCTGAAGTATACATTTGGGATGTTCTAAAAGCTTACCTATATGGTAAAATTATTGATTGGTATAAAAACAAAAGAATTTCGTGGAACAAAGATCTTCAAGATATACAAACAAAGTTAGATGCTATAAGACTTGATGCTTCAAAAAACCCAAATAAGAAAGATAAAATGAATGAAATAAATACTTTAAACAATAAATATATGGAAGTTTTAAACCATAAAGTCATGATAAATCTTAAAAAATATAAACGTATAACATTTTCTATAAATCCGAGATCTATGAATATACTAGCTAACAAGACTAAAAGATTAAAAAAACTTAATCATATTAAAGAAATCTATTCTCCAACAAAAAATGTTATATGAATTACCAAATATATTGAGTTTAGAGAATTTTTTTTAAAATTAAACCAACCCAATGATTTGATTAATAATAGAAAAGATATTCAATATTTTATAAGAAATAATATAAAGAACAGACTATCAGAAACACAAATAAAATTAAAAGATAAACAAATATCTTTTAAAGAAGCAAAAGATCAAATCACTAAACTTAAGCAAAATAAAGCTCCTGGTAACGATGGTATAATTTCTGAAATTTACAAGGTTTTGCCTGCCAAAGCATTAACTCTGCTACATACAGTATTTAATATAGCTCAAAATAATAACATTGTACCCCCATCTTGGAAGTAAACATTTATTTCTCCCATACTAAAGTCTGATAAAAAATCTGTAAAATGTGATTCATATAGGCCCATCTCATTATTAAACACAGACTATAAAATGTTCATGTCTATTTATGCTGATAGACTCAAAAATGTTTTATCATCCCTGGTAGATATTGATCAAACAGGTTTTATAATTAATAGAACTTCTTATGATAACATCAAAAGAACAATGACTTTAATTAAATCATTAAAAGCCTTAAAGAATAATTTGACTCTTGTTAGTTTAGATATTAACTGTGCCTTTGACTCAGTTAATTGGGACTATCTTTTTATCTTACTGAAGGACTTAAACTTTTCTAATAGCTTTATTAATCTTATAACTCAATTATATAATGGAAGTCAAGCCTGCATAAAAATAGGTACAAATATATCCATTGTAAAAGGAACTGGACAAGGTTGCCCTTTATCTCCAAAAACTCTACTCAGAAGTCAGCAGATAAACGGATGGAAGCACTCGCCACTCCAGAGACCAGTCCATGACACCAGAATATAGTACAGTCTTTTATTAAACGCCAAACACTCCAAAAACCATGAACGCTTTAGTAAAATCACACACTGCGTTTTCGTCACACATAGACTTCATCAGATACCCCAATGCATCCATTATTATGTCAATTTATAGTCTTACTTAAAAGGATAATTAGTTTCCTAATTATATCTAATCAGCTTTTAAAGCAGAAATTCACAATATTCAAAATGTTAGTATTTCATACCCACGGTCATGCTTTTTCATTGAATATATATTGCACATAGAGTTATAAAAAGTAGAAGAGATGAAAATATATATAAAAATACTTAAAATATAACATATTTCAATAAATATATTAATAAATATATACACATAAATATTCCAATAAATATATAACAACACAATATAACACATATTATATGAAAAACATTGTTAAAATGTAGGGGAACATTCATTATATGACTGCATTATGAATTCATAAATATGTTTTAAAAATATTTTAAAATGTTTTAAAATGTAGTCTGAATCTATGGGGAGTTGTGATGGGGACCTCTAGTGGCAAAACCAAATATGTATTTTCTTATAATTTGGCTGCTCTTAATTTTAATAAGGGAAGTATAGTAATATTGTCATTTAACCCTGGCCATTTATCCGCATTTAATGCCACCTGCCACCATAGCTCTCTATATTCTATCCTGGTCTCCCAGGGGCCCCCTCTAATATCCATTGGTATATGTTCTACAATTAAAAATTTAAATTTATATTCCTTGCATAGTTTACTATGCTTATATAAGGCATTACTCTCTTTCTTTACCGAAATTTCATATATATGTTCATAAATTCGTTTTTTAGGGCTCTTTCAGATTTACCAATGTAAAAAGAACCACATTTTTCACAATAAGCAAGATATACTATGCCTTTTGTATTACAATTGAAATATTCCGTACTATATACCTTTCTATTTCTACTTTGAATATAATACCCCTCCCCATTAGATACATAACTACATTGGGCACAACGACCACACTTGTAAGTGCCCTTCTTATTATTATTTCTATTAGAAATCACCTTCCTATTCTCCAAAATGTTGCCCATATTCCTTGAATTCCTATAGATTATTTTCTTAGGAATATTTGATATACTTTCTATATCAGAAAGTGCCACAAATTTCTCCCATTCTTTGAAAAATATTTTTCTTATTCCACTATTTATATTGTTATATTCTAATACTAATGCTTGGGAATAACCTTCAGATCTATTGCTGTTAATACTAATTTGTCCTGTATTTATAGTGCGATTAGTTGCAGCTCCACCTTCTTGTCCTTTGTATATAGGTTGAAATCTACCTTTCCTTCCTTCATTCACTTCCATTTATATTTTTTCAACAAATTCTTTGGGGTAGCCTCTCTCCCAAAACATTTTTTCCAAAAAATCGCATTTGATTTTAAAATCCTGTTCCAAACTTGTCATGCGGCTACCCCTTACAAATTGCCCCTTAACAATGCTTTTCTTACAGTGTTTTGGGTGGGCACTGGTATAATGTAGGAAGGAATTACAATACGTAGGCTTCCTATATACTTTAGATTCATAATGTCCTTCCCCTTTATAAAATTCAACATCTAGATATATTAAACTATACTCTGACACATGATGTGTAAAGCTTAAGAAACTAGTGGTAGAATTTAAATATTCCATGAATTCAGACAATCTATCTCTTCCAGCAGTCCAGAGGATAACTATATCGTCCAAAAATCTCCTATACATTGTCCAACATTCATTATAAATGGAGTTGAGGACATATTTTTCTTCCCAAAATGCCAAAATGAGGTTAGCATATGTGGGGGCACAAGCTGCCCCCATGGCTACCCCCTGGATCTGCTGGAAGAACTCACCTTTAAAATAAATAAAATTATTGCTTAAAACCAAGTCCATAAGCCAAAGGCATGCTAACTTGTCATTCCTACACATATCTCCATAATCAAACACTATTTCCTCCAGTAAAGTTTTACCTTCATCATGAGGTATGGAGGAAAATAAATCAACTATATCGATGGTTAGGAATAAAATATTGTCTTGCCATCCATAGTTATTTAGATCACTTAATAACTCCCATGAATCTTTTAAGATACTAGGCCTTCCCATCCATATAGGTTTTAACTTCTTGTCCACATATTTAGCCAAGGTCTCAGTTTTACAGCCTTCAGCTGACACTATGGGTCTCAATGGGGGGTCCACAGGATTTTTGTGGATTTTAGGTATACCGAAGATCACCGGAACCTTTGGTTTATCCACCTTTAAAAATCCATAACTACTAGGACTTATTAACCCTTCTTGTACCATATCATGTAAAGCCGTATCTATTCTATGATAGGCTATGTTGATCTCATTTCTAGAGACTGTTCTATACCTATTCTCATCCCATAAATGTATATACATTTTACTATCATAAAGGATATAGTCCATGAATATAATCCCCCCACCCTTGTCAGGCTTCATTATTCTTATTTCTTTGTTATTCTTGATCTCATGTAATAAATCTTTTTCTTTTTTAGTTAAATTACTATAAAATTTATTCGTATTACACATCTCTCTTATTTCTTTTTCAACCACTTTTTCTAAATTCTTTATTTGTGGGTGTAGTGGTGGATTGTATGTACTTTTTCTCCTTAATGTGTCACTATCCATACCATTTCTTGTATTATTTGTACTTGGCCACATCACTTTAAAGTTCACTTTTCTCAGAAATAGTTTTATATCTAAAAGGCTTTTAGCCATATCTCCATTATTGTTCGGTATGAATTTCAAACCCTTGGAAAAAAGGGTAAAATGCTCTTTTTCCACATTTACACTACTAAAATTGTAAATACTAAAATTATTCCTGATGAGATGAACCTTATCAATAAGTCCGTTCTCACCATCTACCGGGAGGTCCGGACCAGGGTTCAATAAAATTTCCCCCTCCCCCTTCTGCCTCCCCTCCACTGAAAATTCACATTCTGTGGTCCCTGTTTATTGATTAAACGTTCGGACCTCCGTAAAGGAGGGAAAGCTTCATCATATTCCTTGTCATTCTCTCCATAATTTTCATCTCCCCTATTATATCCCATAGCCTCTACCTCCTCTGTCTCATTACTATACTCAGCATATGTATTTCCATAATTTCTATATGGCCCCTGAGGTTTGGGATAACTATTGTGGGTATTATATTCATGTATGTCCCTTCCCAATTTTTTTTTTCTCTGAATGAGGTCATTACACCTCTGTTCAACACTCTTCCTAATATTAAAATATTTACATTTTCTTCCTGCACACTGAACATTAAATCCCTATGCATTGGTCCAACAGTTCAATATCTTTTTGAATACCATCCAGTATTCTCACATTTTCTTTGACAATTAACTTAAGCATATCTAAACCACATTTATTAAAAATACTGACCAATTCTTTGTAATAATTAGAGCCAGTCATAACATTATTGGGAAATTTAAAGACCCTCAGGCCTTTGGGTACAATTTCTTTCCCATTGCATTCATTTAGATACTCATTTTCAATAATCAGCGCTCTATATTTATACATTAAATTATTCAAATTGTTCAACTTTTGTTTGTATGTTCCATTCACAAAATTAGGTCCATTGTTTTTATTGCCATAGAAATCAATATTGGGCTTGGAGCGTAACCAATCTAAGTTGTCTATGGTTACATTAAGAGCTCCCAAATGGCTCACAGTACCTGTTATGTTATCGTTATCATTGTTGCCATTATTTCCTACATCTCTCTCCTGTTGTTCCGTGTTATCATCTCCGAACAAACGGGGTGTAGTCGAGGGATGAAACGTGTTGTCAACTCCAGGGTCGCCGATCCTATTCCTTCGACCAATAAGCTCTCCCTGCTCTCGTCCCCCTCCATGGTCACGATTGTTAAAACAACGATGTGTAACAGTACCCTGTGAGCCATTTTTTTCTTCCAACAAGGCCAGGCTGAGAGGCGTTAGAATATTTATAAGTTCGGTAAGCTGTCCTATCAGCTTAAGCGTACTACCCACGTCATCGGAACCACGCATCTCCTACATCAACTACACCCCGTTTGTTTGGAGATGATAACACGGAACAACAGGAGAGAGATGTAGGAAATAATGGCAACGATGATAACGATGACATAACAGGTACTGTGAGCCATTTGGGAGCTCTTAATGTAACCATAGACAACTTAGATTGGTTACGCTCCAAGCCCAATATTGATTTCTATGGCAATAAAAACAATGGACCTAATTTTGTGAATGGGACATACAAACAAAAGTTGAACAATTTGAATAATTTAATGTATAAATATAGAGCACTGATTATTGAAAATGAGTATCTAAATGAATGCATTGGGAAAGAAATTGTACCCAAAGGTCTGAGGGTCTTTAAATTTCCCAATAATGTTATGACTGGCTCTAATTATTACAAAGAATTGGTCAGTATTTTTAATAAATGTGGTTTAGATATGCTTAAGTTAATTGTCAAAGAAAATGTGAGAATACTGGATGGTATTCAAAAAGATATTGAACTGTTGGACCAATGCATCCATAGGGATTTAATGTTCAGTGTGCAGGAAGAAAAATGTAAATATTTTAATATTAGGAAGAGTGTTGAACAGAGGTGTAATGACCTCATTCAGAGAAAAATCAAAAAATTGGAAAGGGACATACATGAATATAATACCACAATAGTTATCCCAAACCTCAGGGGCCATATAGAAATTATGGAAATACATATGCTGAGTATAGTAATGAGACAGAGGAGGTAGAGGCTATGGGATATAATAGGGGAGATGAAAATTATGGAGAGAATGACAAGGAATATGATGAAGCTTTCCTCCTTACGGAGGTCAACGTTAATCAATAAACAGGGACCACAGAACGTGAATTTTCAGTGGAGGGGAGGCAGAAGGGGGAGGGGGAAATTTTATTGAACCCTGGTCCGACCTTCCCGTAGATGGTAAGAACGGACTTATTGATAAGGTTCATCTCATCAGGAATAATTTTAGTATTTAATTTTAGTAGTGTAAATGTGGAAAAAGAGCATTTTACCCTTTTTTCCAAGGGTTTGAAATTCATACCGAACAATAATGCAGATATGGCTAAAAGCCTTTTAGATATAAAACTATTTCTGAGAAAAGTGAACTTTAAAGTGATGTGGCCAAGTACAAATAATGCAAGAAATGGTATGGATAGTGACACATTAAGGAGAAAAAGTACATACAATCCACCATTACACCCACAAATAAAGAATTTAGAAAAAGTGGTTGAAAAAGAAATCAGAGAGATGTGTAATACGAATAAATTTTATAGTAATTTAACTAAAAAAGAAAAAGATTTATTACATGAGATCAAGAATAACAAAGAAATAAGAATAATGAAGCCTGACAAGGGTGGGGGGATTATATTCATGGACTATATCCTTTATGATAGTAAAATGTATATACATTTATGGGATGAGAATAGGTATAGAACAGTCTCTAGAAATGAGATCAACATAGCCTATCACAGAATAGATACGGCTTTACATGATATGGTACAAGAAGGGTTAATAAGTCCTAGTAGTTATGGATTTTTAAAGGTGGATAAACCAAAGGTTCCGGTGATCTTCGGTATACCTAAAATCCACAAAAATCCTGTGGACCCCCCATTGAGACCCATAGTGTCAGCTGAAGGCTCTAAAACTGAGACCTTCAAATATGTGGACAAGAAGTTAAAACCTATATGGATGGGAAGGCCTAGTATCTTAAAAGATTCATGGAGTTATTATGATCTAAATAACTATGGATGGCAAGACAATATTTTATTCCTAACCATCGATATAGTTGATTTATTTTCCTCCATACCTCATGATGAAGGTAAAACTATACTGGAGGAAATAGTGTTTGATTATGGAGATATGTGTAGGAATGACAAGTTAGCATGCCTTTGGCTTATGGACTTGGTTTTAAGCAATTTTATTTATTTTAAAGGTGAGTTCTTCCAGCAGATCCAGGGTAGCCATGGGGCAGCTTGTGCCCCCACATATGCTAACCTCATTTTGGCATTTTGGGAAGAAAATATGTCCTCAACTCCATTTATAATGAATGTTGGACAATGTATAGATTTTGGACGATACAGTTATCCTCTGACTGCTGGAAGAGATAGATTGTCTGAATTCATGGAATATTTAAATTCTACCACTAGTTTCTAAGCTTTACATCATGTGTCAGAGTATAGTTTAATATATCTAGATGTTGAATTTTATAAAGGGAAGGACATTATGAATCTAAAGTATATAGGAAGCCTCATTGTAATTCCTTCCTACATTATACCAGTGCCCACCCAAAACACTGTAAGAAAAGCATTGTTAAGGGGCAATTTGTAAGGGGTAGCCGCATGACAAGTTTGGAACAGGATTTTAAAATCGAATGCGATTTTTTGGAAAAATGTTTTGGGAGAGAGGCTACCCCAAAGAATTTGTTGAAAAAATAAAAATGGAAGTGAATGAAGGAAGGAAAGGTAGATTTCAACCTATATATAAAGGACAAGAAGGTGGAGCTGCAACTAATCGCACTATAAATGCAGGACAAATTAGTATTAACAGCAATAGATCTGAAGGTTATTCCCAAGCATTAGTATTAGAATATAACAATATAAATAGTGGAATAAGTAAAATATTTTTCAAAGAATGGGAGAAATTTGTGGCACTTTCTGATATAGAAAGTATATCAAATATTCCTAAGAAAATAATCTATAGGAATTCAAGGAATATGGGCAACATTTTGGAGAATAGGAAGGTGATTTCTAATAGAAATAATAATAAGAAGGGCACTTACAAGTGTGGTCATGCAGCCCAATGTAGTTATGTATCTAATGGGGAGGGGTATTATATTCAAAGTAGAAATAGAAAGGTATATAGTACGGAATATTTCAATTGTAATACAAAAGGCATAGTATATCTTGCTTATTGTGAAAAATGTGGTTCTTTTACATTGGTAAATCTGAAAGAGCCCTAAAAACGAATTTATGAACATATATATGAAATTTCGCAAAGAAAGAGAGTAATGTTTATATAAGCATAGTAAACTATGCAAGGAATATAAATTTAAATTTTAATTGTAGAACATATACCAATGGATATTAGAGGGGCCCCTGGAGACCAGGATAGAATATAGAGAGCTATGGTGGCAGGTGGCATTAAATGCGGATAAATGGGGTTAAATGACAATATTACTATACTTCCCTTATTAAAATTAAGAGCAGCCAAATTATAAGAAAATACATATTTGGTTTTGCCACTAGAGGTCCCCATCACAACTCCCCATAGATTTAGACTACATTTTAAAACCTTTTAAATATTTTAAAACATATTTATGAATTCATAATGCAGTCATATAATGAATGTTCCCTACATTTTAACAATGTTTTTCGTATAATATGTGTTATATTGTGTTGTTATATATTTATTGGAATATTTATGTGTATATATTTATTAATATATTTATTGAAATATGTTATATTTTAAGTATTTTTTATATATATTTTCATCTCTTCTACTTTTTATAACTCTATGTGCAATATATATTTAATGAAAAAGCATGACTGTGGGTATGAAATACTAATATTTTGAATATTGTGAATTTCTGCTTTAAATGCTGATTAGATATAATTAGGAAACTAATTATCCTTTTAAGTAAGACTATAAATTGACATAATAATGGATGCATTGGGGTATCTGATGAAGTCTATGTGTGACGAAAACGCAGTGTGTGATTTTACTAAAGCGTTCATGGTTTTTGGAGTGTTTGGCATTTAATAAAAGACTGTACTATATTCCGGTGTCGTGGACTGGTCTCTGGAGTGGCGAGTGCTTCCATCCGTTTATCTGCTGACTTCTGAGTAGAGTTTTTAGTGTTTTTGGCAGTTCCTTTTGATCTGGTTGTTGCCCTTTATCTCCGCTTTTATTCACATGAATTATGGAACCTTGGGCTAACGTAATAAGGGATAACAATAGTATACAAGTTATAGATTAAATCTTAATGAAACATCAAAAATCCAAATGTTTGCTGATGATGTATGAATCACTCTTGGTGGTACTAGCCCCTCCATACAAGAACTGTTTAAAATTTGGATATGTTTCAAAAAAGTTCTGTTCTTAACTGTAATAATTCTAAAACACAAATTCTTCTAATTGGTTCCAAAAGTTATAATATACAAGATCAATATAAAAAATATATACCTCAATCTCAACAAATAACATATCTAGGTATAATTATAGCAACTAATATTAAAGACACATTACATCTAAATTATAGTAAAAGTGTAGCAACCGTAGAGACTCTAATAAGCAAGTGGAGCAAGATTCTATTTACAATGGATGAAAAACTTTCCATTATAAAGATGACCTTGCTTCCAAAGATCTTATACATAATACAATCTATTTCTATTCCCCCTACAGATTCTTATATTAAAAAAATTAATACACTGATTAAAAACTTTTTGTGGCATCTGATAAAGCCTAGAGTTGCATTGTGTTATCATATGTATAGCTGGGAAAATGGAGGTATATCTTTTCCAAATCTAGAACTTTATTCAATTTCATCATTTATTAAAACAATTGCTTATCTTATAGATGGAGAGTATTTCCCAAAATACCAAAAATAAAGATAATAATCATCTATCACAGTTAATAAATAACAAATTTATATGGAATTTGAGAGAGTACTTTTCCAATTATTCCACTCAAATGTTTAAATCTGCATATGTAACTTTAATTCTAAAGGTCTTTAAAATATATATATTTAGGTTTAGAATTTTTGAGAATTGGTTGTTCCTCATTTTTTCTATTGCCTATACACAAGGGATAATTCTCTCTGCAGATGATTCTAGAATGTTGCTATTTAAACAAAAACAATGTTTTGGCATCAAATGCTAAATAAAAAATGAGACAAAATCTATTAATGTTCTTATAGATAAATATAACCTTAACACTTTACTTTGGTCAGATTTGCAAAAGTTTAGAAAATATATTCTAGATAAGCTAATTTTAATCCCCTCAAATGCTAAGAATTCAATACCCAAAATTATTCAGTATTTGATTTTATATACTTATAATACATTACCAGTTAAAAATAGTATATCATATATTTATAGAGAACTTAAACAAGATCTAAATGTATATTCAGATAACTGTTGGAATTCATTTCCTGTAAACAATAGTTTTGTTCCTTCAGAAAAAGATAAAGTTAATTTCCTTCATTCAGCCAGTAAAACCACTTCCTCCATTAAATGGAAAATCTTCACGTGGAGATTTTTACATAAATCTTTCATCACACCTCAGAAAATGAGTAAGATAACTAAACAATATATTGTTTGCTGTAGATGTAACGCAGTAACAAATGCTGATTGGAATCATATATTTTATGACTGTGTACTATTAAAGAAATTTTGGGAAGAAGTTAACACTTTTTTACAGGCAGTTTGTACAGACAATTTCATGCTTACAAAATCACTTGTATTATTCAGTACACCTGTTCCAAACTGTATAAACAAAAATAAATATTCTTTTTTCTGGTCTATACTTTCCAGTGCCAGGAAAACAATTACAAGAAACTGGAATTCCTCATCAGTTCCCTCATTTAAAGAGTTTACAGGTCTTCTCTTGGAAATATCTAAGTTAGAAATGTTAACTAAAAAATCTAAATCTACAAGGAATACAAAATTATATTACAAATGGGAAAATATACATGTATTATTAGTTAAATAACTGGATAAATGATTACTGCAGTAATCCTTCTTTTTTATCTTTTATTTTTTATTTTTATTTTTCTTCTGCTAAAATTAACTTAATTGAGCTTGGTGATTGATATATAGTGAACATCATTGTATAAAGTTTTCTGTGCTATTACAGTTATTGTATTAATATTTTTTTAATATTGTACTTTAAAAATTCAACTTATTCAATTTTTTTTTCAAAATATCTGTTCATTATATTGTTTTCAATAAAGCTGTTTTTTTAAAGAAGAATGTCACCTATATCCAAGACATTTTTCCCTTTCTTTTCATGGATGATACTTTTAATGTTATTAGCTTTTGATTGTATTTTGATTCTTGTGGATAAATTATGGAGATATTTGGGAGAAGTGGCCAAGGTATTAATTTTTAGTTTTCCTAAAGCTAAACTAGTTTTATGTGTTAGAATTTTGTTATATTTATTATTCAATACTTCTACTTTCTTTTTCATCTCCAAATTATTTTGATTTTTTTCAGCTTTTATTGAAAAAAGTTTGGATTGTAGATCTAACTATTCAGAATTCCATTCTCTTTTTTATTTACAAAGTTAGGGTTTCACCATATATGTAAGCTTTTAATGAGTCCCATATCATTATTTTATTATCTCTGTGGTGTAATTAATATCCAAGTAGAACTGTAATTCAGATAATAACCAAGGTTTTAACTCTTTAATTTTAGTTATATATGCTGGAATTCTGGATTTAAAGATTAATGGTTTGTACTCATTTTGAAGTTTTAGTTTCAATGAATTGTGGTCTGAAAAGGGGCAGAGAGTGATTGAGAAATGAATGATTTTAGAGTGTAAGTCATGGGCAGGAAATGTTTTATCTATTCTAGTTTGGGTACCAAATCTGTGGTCTGGATGGGAAAACAACAAAGATTTATCTTTAAATTTGAAAGTATCTACAAGATGAAATGATTCTACCCACTTGTTTAAAGCTTTTGATACAGCAAATGTACACAGTGGTCTTTTATTTGTAGTTTCAGAAATATCAAATATACAGTTAAAATCTCCTCCTAATGTTAAGTTGCCTTTATAATTATTGGAAATGAAATCCAAGTGTTTTGTAATACTTCCTGATCCAATACCTGGGAGCCAGTATAGATTGGCTAGGGTCCATATTCTGTTATTATATTTAATTATTACTAATGCCATAAGTCCTTCTTTATCTTCATACTTATAAATGATTTATGGGTTAATCACATTTGTTTTCCATAAAATTGTACCCCTTTTGTCTTTGTCTTATAAGTGGATTGTGCCAATATCATATATTCCTTAGGATTCCATTTGTAATTGTCATTTGTTTTGAAATGAGTTTATTGAAGGAAGACAATTTCTGCTTTGTTCAGTTTTAAATATTTGGGTCTATATTAGAACACCGAACATTCAAAATGTCGAGTGTTCTAATATCAAACCCTAGCAATCGAAAAAAAAAAATCAAACATTCGGAACAACTAATTTTTTCCTAGGGAAAACAATTTGCTGTTCCAAAACACATACACACAACACAAGCACACCAAACAAACATCAATCCACACACATGCACCCAAACTTGTACACCTAACCCTACACTAAACTATACATACACCACTAACTATCCACTTACCTTAACCCAAACCCTAACCCTAAGGTTCGTCACTATCTCACAGTCACCTCACCTGTGCCCTAACCCTATTTCACGTAATCCGCCCTAACTCACACACCCACACAATCGCACATCTACCTGACCCGTGCCCTAACCCCAACTCACCTCACCCACCCTAACTCACATGTCCACACAATCGTAAACTTACCTGAACCCGACCCATAACTTTCCACCAGAGTGCTGAAACTACCGAAGCAACAGAAATGGATGACCAAATTCTTTCCCTAAGAAAGAATTTGGTTTCTTGTTACTTCGATATTTTCAGAGTTCACTGAAAATAGGTCGGTATTAGAACACCCGACATTTCAAATGTTTTGTGTTCTAATATAGACCCAAATATTTCAGTAGAATTGATCTGTTGCAAGGATTGTTTAAGCCATCGGTATTTAAAGATAGTAAAGTTAAATTCATCTTAGGTTATTTAGACTATGCATTTTTTGTTTTATTGTGACTATTAAACATTTTCTTCTGATAATATATAAAGTATATGTTTGAGCTTTTAAAGGAAATTATCAGTTTTATACTTTGAGTGTTTACCAATAAAGCAAAGTTTTGCTCAGGCATACTAAAAATGTGTTTGTGAAATAACAAATTTAAATTAATAAATGTTAACAAAACTAAGATCCACACTAGCCATGGAATGAAAATCATTCCTAATCAACCTAACTCCATCAGATTATCACTCATAACTTGACAGTCCAGAACATCTGAACTCCATAAATTGAATTATCATATGAAGATCATTTGTAATAGGAATAAGCAACATTAATATTATTTTGAACAGATATAGTACTATTGTAGATTAGACAGAATTCAAATTCAATATAAACGTCTACTTATTGTATAAGCAATTAATATTTACATGAAAAATAAATGACAAGCAATTCATTCATAGTAAAGTAGGATATATCATATATAAAACCTCAGTAAAAGATTATAGCACACAGTTATTTAACTTATTCACCCATATTGATGAAGTCTTTCAAATCTTATTACTTAATATAAATAGATAATAATAATAATATTTATACCTAATGTTTATAATACAATGTATTTTACAGGATGTATTAGAAGTTATATTTCATTGTTTACCAGCATTTAAGTAATCACTTTGTTGCTAACTTACTTAAAGCATCACGTTTGTTTTATGTAAACATTGATGGAAGTTAGTGCATTTTAATTATCAGTGCATATCTCTTACCCCCATTTCCTACACATAAGGATTTTCATATCTGCCATTTCATATTATAAAATGAGTGAAATTATAGGTTAAAACAACAAATTCACTTATAGTTATTAATGATTACAAGTTCCCTTTCCATATTCATAAATTTCCATTTTATGCCATATACTGAAAGT
The DNA here is from genome assembly GCF_019279795.1 of Protopterus annectens. Taxonomy (NCBI): domain Eukaryota; kingdom Metazoa; phylum Chordata; order Ceratodontiformes; family Protopteridae; genus Protopterus; species Protopterus annectens. The sequence goes on along the minus strand of NC_056732.1, from coordinate 1,614,814,983 downwards.
TTTTAGATTTAAATGGCAACATTCTATTTTGTATAATCAGCAAAGGTTAAACTGAGTGAGTATTGTCAATTGAATACTGTTTGTTCAGAATATGATTGTTACATTCTGTGACATTTCAAGTTCAGGCTTCTATTGTTTCTCTTATACAACTTTGTCAGTTTGATGTCATGTATAAAACATTAGTTACCTTGGTAACTGCTTAAGTATTATATATGTTCAAGATGGGTTACAAAAACTACATTTCAATTTAAAGCAATTACACTACTTGTTATGCATATTTACTTATATAAGAAAATCATCATGCTTCCCCTTGATGTTCAATTTAGTGTATGTCATTTATGACAAGTTGAGACAGTAGTGTTATTTTACACAAGCCCATGTTATTAAATCCTGTCTTTAATATCTAAATTCAGCAGACTGCTTCATCTTATATGACTATTATACATTTTATGTCTAGATTTACTAAAATCATACATCACATAAGTATTGTGTGTGTGTTTGTTTTTTTTTATCAAGAATCTACTTAATGAGTTAAATGAAGTGTTGGGAGACCATCAATATGTGTGCATGTGGTTTAAAACAGTCCTTTTATTATATATATTTTTTTTAAAACCAAAAACGTCATTGCCAAGAATCATTTTGGAGGCTCCTCAGAGCCGTTAAGCATTATCATCACTCTGTCACCATTACCATAGCAACCTGGGAGCATCTGTTTCTGTTAATGTATCTGTGTACTGCATACCAGAGGCTCACAATGCACCTGATGCAAAGATTTACTTCACTTCAATTTAAAGTGTAAATTCCCACCCTTTCAGCAAGGCAGCAGCCAGGAAAAGAACAGAGAGCAAACAGTTAAAAAAAAAAAAACCTCCCAACAAGCTGCCACAACAAGAGACAACACAGTCCTCCAGCCATCCCACGTCCCACTCAGCAGATGTACTAATAAACCATTCTCTGCCAAAATATCCCAAATCACAGTTCTATCTACCCCCTTCCCCTGGATCCAGGCTAAAACACCAAATGTCCCTTCCTAATACAGAAGCATCAGTAAACCTCAATCACAAGCTGCAGCCCACAGCTTCCTGGAGATGAAAATGGCAACATATAGCAGCTTACAGACATAGCTGCATCCACACACACCATGTCAGGCAATCAGACAAAGCTATGATACCTGCCATAATTGATATTAATTATGTTTAGACAGAATACTAATGACATTTGTACTAGCTGCCAGACACGGCTGCATCCATGCACACCATATCAGGGTTTATCAAACAGCACTCGAACCTATGATACCTGCCATAATTGATATTAACTATATTTAGACAGAATAATAATGACATTTGTACTAAGAGCTTGCTACTATTATTCAACCAGGATATACATGACATTTCTAAATCATACTTGAACTGAAGAAGGCATTAGTCTCCATGACAGCATTTTTTTTCAAAACACTCTACTGTTACTGCTATTATGTATGATGTTAATTTGTTACATTTGAGTCTGAACTCTGATGAATGGTACTTTGTTGAATTATTTAATTAATTAATTACGTAAATTATTATAAGTAAAGGCCTTCTTAGAGGTTCTTGGTGTCCCCTGGGGAATTTATGATGGCATCAAGTTTACAAAATCTGCAGCCTTGGCCAAACATGAACCCTTAACATTAGTTTTGACTTCTGAGAAGTAAATGCAAAAGAGGACTAGTTTACGGACTGAATCCTGACTGGATCCTATTTGTGAGCCATTTCACTATCCAATGAGGTAAATAAGGATATACATTTTGCTGGAAGAGTTTATCTGTGATACCTGAGGGAGAGATGGTGTTCAACACATTGCAAAGTCTAGATTAGTAGTGCATATCAATTTGCTCTTTTGCAGTGCTTCAGTAACCTGCTTGAAAATGTCAACCAGATTAAGTAGGCAGAATCTTCCCTTTGACAAATGTGAACTGGCTTGGGTAGAGACTTTGCAAGTTATCAATGTCCTTAGTTATTAATTCCATAACGATCCTTTCCATTGTCTTAAAATATGAGGCTGGTCAGGCTTATGGATCTATTATTTCCTGGCTCCATCGATGACCAACTTTGTGTAAGGCATGACAGTTGCTGTCCTAGTCATTCACAAAGCCCATTTGGAGTTTGACACTGAATAGCCTTTGTAGGGCATCTGATAGGTCCGATTTCAGGATGGTATGTTATCTGGCCCCATAGAACCAGATTACTCCTTGATGATTTAAGGGGCATATAGATGCAGGTATGTGATCCAAGATTGTAGGTTGGGAGAGGGGGGTGAAGTTATACCTAATTTTATCTGCTAGTAGAGGTAGTATGTTCACTAGAGTAATATTAGAAAAAAATGAACAGTGATGAGGAAAACAGAGAAAGTGCCATTTTGCACCCCACAATGCGCTCCACACAGTTCAGTCTGGATATCAGCAGACCACTGCAGATTGCAGATGAATGAGGAAACACTATGGCAGGGTATAATAGATGCAGTAATAGGGAAGTGGGACTGAATTTCAAGATATATGTTTATGGAAACAAAGCACTTGCGCACACTACCTACTGTCATGCTACACCTACGGCAGTGGTGTGCCGAGTGGTCTGCTCTGTAAATAGCACAAGGCCAGTATAGCATTTCAGTGAGAGTGAATTGTTTGTGCTCATTGGCTGACTGGGGTTGCCTGGACTACGCCTTGGAGTAAGCACCTTATTGGTTCTTTCAAGCTTTTTTTAAAGTTGTTTTAGGTTTCAACTTTGTTACTTAAGAAGTTAACTTGTGACTGTTTCTGCCATTTCACACTGAGCTAATCAGAGGAAGTTGGAAGAAGGGCTCTGAGCTAACTAATCTGTGATATATAACATTAAGTATCCTGTTTTTTGTTTATTTCTGAGTTATTTATAGCACTTTTATTTTACTCACCGTGTGTGAGGTATTAAGTAGAATTTTCTACAATTGTTACGCATCTGGTTGGGTTTGTTTGTCTATACTTGGTGGCTTTGCAGTTGCCCGCCCCTACTGTAAATTTGATTTGGGACACTCCTCCCAGTCTAGAGTCATTACCTCATTCTACCTATTCTGGGGAGAACATTTGAGAAAGCCAACCCAGTTAGCTTCTGCTCCTCCTTTCCCCTTTCCACTTTACAAAAAAAAAAAATAATAATTTCTAAGCTTGTTTCCTGCCTTTCCTATAAGTTGTCTAGTCCAGATACAGATTTGCTGTATCCAGGACTGTTTGTAGGCTTCTGAGCCCCCAATCCTTACTATAATGGAGGGAAGCCTTCAAGCTTAATTTTGTTTCTTAGAACTAGCCAGTTTTCTAGTTTCAGTACTCAAATCTGTTTCTTTGAGCTCAGCACTTGTTCAGAACTCATTGTTAAGCACTAAAAAAGCTACAAATTACTACAGCACTCAACTTTCCTCACTTGTCTAGAGGAAAACAGTTTTTAGTACTTAATAAATAAGCACCTATCCAGGCAAGTCTAAGGGTCAGCTCCCGGTGTTTTCTCCTGTCTACCCGATGAATCTGAGCATCTTGGGGCAATGCAGCAATTGCCTCACAGACAACCCTCCCCTCCTACCACCCAACACTACAACCTTTGAGAGATGCACTTATAACCAAACTGGAAGCAAAGCTCTCATCACCCAAGACTGGACTAGACAGTCAAGAGGAGAAGGTAAACACTTGCACCACATCACACTCATCACATAGTCCCTCAAAACCTACATCACCAAAACACACACATAGAAACACAAAACACACACCTACATTTGCAGATGCTCTAAAAAAATCCACCCAAGCAACAGGGACCTCCAAAACAGAAACACAAGCAACCACCACCCCCAACACAACCCAAATGACACATAGCCTATAAACTCAGTGTGCCACTCAACCACAGCCCATAAGGCATAACAACGTACCCAACACTCTAGTCTTAGGTGACTCTATAGTCAGGCACACTGATGTTCCACTCACCAGGCTAAACAAGGAGAAAGTTACTGTCAGGTGCCAGGATTCGCCACATAACGCATGCACTCAGGTCACTCCACAGCAAGTACAAATATGACTCTGTCATTGTCCATGTTGGTGTCAATGACCTGAGACCTACCTCCCTGGACTACATGAAAAGAGACATGGAGGAGCTTTCTGATCTTGTAGCCCAGGCAGGTATGACCCTAGCCCTGAGTAGCATCCTGCCATCACCCAGCATGATACTACAGTACAAGGACAAAATGATTGACTTCAACAATTGGCTAATCTTCTGGTGTCATTCTAAGGGGATCCAGTATCTGTCTGCCTGGGATGACATGATCGACAAACCATGATACTTTGCCAGAGATGGCCTGCACCTGTCGCCCTTGGGATTCTGGATACTGCCTAAGGCTCTTGCCACCCCTATAGTGCCTTTTTTAGGCAAGATTCAAATGACAAATTCACCACTGTAACAGGTACAAGCAAGCAAAATCTGAGGGTAATGCTACTTAATGCTAGAAGTCTAAACCTCAAAATGCACTCACTCGAGTAACTCCTTAAAATGGAGAACATTGACATCTGTGCAGTGACAGAGACCTGGTTCAAGGCTCCAGAGAGCACCCCTGCATTACCAGGCTACAATTCACCCCATACCTTTCAGCCACCTAACCTGGACCGACACACTAAAGGTGGAGGTGTGTCCATATTCATTAAGGATATCCACATCTCCAGGCTAATTGCTCAGCATAATGCACCTTAGATTATCCAAGTGTAACTAACTCTGGGCAAGGCCGCAATGTAAATTGTAGCTTGCTGCAGATCCCCCACCATGCCCCAGGATTCCCTCTCCTCATTTCTTGATACACTGGAAAATATTAGGGTACAACCTAACACCCTAATAATGGGTGATTTCAACTACCTCTCCATTAACTGGGAAAACTACTCATGTACCAACTCTTGTGCTCAACATTTTCTGGAATTCATAAATTCCAATGCCTTGGATCAACTTATCCACACCCCCACCAGGGGCAGAAATATCCTATACCTGGTCATTACCAACATGGGCAACTGGTGTTCCACACCAGAGGTCAAATGCTTGTTGGTCAGGTCCGACCAGAAGCAAATCACCCTAGACATCCACATCCCACCCCCCATTAGGGAAACCACCGTAAAAGATTTCTCCAAAGCCAACTTCACGCTTCCTAAGACAGAAGTGGCAAACTTCACGACACCCTTGCTGACGGACAATAGAGATATGACTGCTGAATCCTACACAATTGCACTTTATAAGCACTTACATGAGTGCATGGATCGTGCAATCTCTAACAGAACCAAGATATTGTCCTCCAAAAAAACGAAGCCAATCTGGTGGTCCCCTGCTATAAACAAACTCTACAACAGAAGAAAGAAACTGTTGCAAAAAAGAGTAAAATCCCATGATTGGAGGAACTCCTGGTCAGCCTCAGTAAGTAGCTGAGATCCCTCGTAAAATCCTCCAAAGCTAGTTATGAAAACAAAATAGCTACTGATTCTAAAGACAACCACAAAGCATTCCATAGCTATGTCAAGAATCTCAATGGCAACACTCAGATCTGTTCTGAGTTACAGCACAATGGCATTAAATATACAGAACCAACTGATATTGCCAACATCCTGGCAGATAGCTTCAGTGCTAACTTTACCTCTCTCTCATCCACTAAAGGGCCCATCTCTATACCGGAAGAATGCAAAGTACCTGTAATCACGACTGCACAGGTAAAAAACACACTCTCCAAAGCCAAGAACACAGCATCCATGGGACCTGACCAGGCTGCATTCTACATGAACTACAGAACAAACTGGCACACAACCTAAGTACCATGTTCAATCATAGCTTCACTTCAGGCTTTGTGCCCACTGAATGGCACACAGCAATTGTTATCCCACTCCACAAAGGGGGAGCCACCACACCCCAGGAACTACTGCCCCATTACCCTGACGAGCCTGGTCTGCAAGGCTGTGGAGCATATCATCATGGAACTTATAAACAATGACATTGATAATCTCCAAACTCTGGGTTTGTAAAAGGCAGATTATGTCTCCTAAACTTGATAGACTTCTTTGAAGCAGTCACCAAAGCTGTAGATGAGGGTAAGGTGGTTCACACAGCCTATCTTAGATCTTGCCAAGGTTTTCGACACCATCCCCCACTCGGGAATTATAGACAAACTCACTAATCTAGGTATAAATCCCTATGTCACAAGATGGGTTGCCAACTGGCTCACTGACAGAACCCACACTGTGAAAGTAGCAGACTCTAAATCCAACTTCAGACCAGTGACAAGTGGAGTACCACAGGGTTCAGTCCTAGGTCCTCTCCTGTTTGGTATCTACTTCTCTGAAGTACAGGTTAACACAGAAGGTCTTTGACTAACAAAGTTCGCAGATGACTGCAAACTTGGAAGCCATAATCAAAACTCCTAACGATGTGGACATCCTACAAAAGGGCCTGACTGAGACAGATGCCTGGTGTCAAAGCCATGGCCTCAAGCTCAATGCCAAAAAGTGCATTGTCATCCCTTTTATAAAAACTCTGTAGCCATGAAATACCACAAAGGCGGTAGTCTACTTAACACCGAAAGTGTGATAAGAGACCTTGGGACACAGGTGGACAGCAGTCTCTCCTTTGATAATCACATTGCCACAGTAGTCAGGAAATCCTTCTATGTGGCACACCTTATCACAAAAGGTTTCTCATCCAGGAAAAAAGAGGTAATTGTTCCCCTCTACTCATCACTCATTCACCCATTATAGAGTGCAATGCTCCTTTTGGTGTGTACCTCACAAGACATCTATGACAACTGGAAAGGCCACAGAAATACCTCACAAAGATGATTACCAACCTCAAACAAATGCCCTACGCAGACCGTCTCAAAGAACTCGAGCTTTACTCTGTCGCATATCGCCTACTCAGAGGCGATCTCTGCCTGACATACAAAGCTATGTCAAACCCAGAGCTGTTGAACATGCTCCATTTAAAGAAATCCCAATCCTTCAGAGCTACACGCTCTAGGAATCTAAACCTTGTCATCACAATAAACAGAACATGCTGGAGGGATAGATTCCTATCCCAGAGACTTCCCATACTCTGGAACAAGCTACCTATCTATATCAAACAAAGCTCCTCATTAGCACTTTTCAGGAAAAATCTTGATGATTGGATGGGAGATAAGAAATTCACCACGGGGATCTGTTCTGTGGCTCTGCTTGAGAGGGGCACAGGAAAATAATTTTCTTGGGTGGCAAAAGCCAGGATACCATTTGGCTAGGCTTATATAGGCCCTAGGGCCAATAGCCTAGTACCTATCTATGAACCTATGATCTGAAACAGTAAAACAATGAAACAAGCTGCAAATGTCTAAACAATAGTGCACAGAACAGGCTGTAATTATTGTGCTTTCACTACAACTACATTACTACATCACTGTGGGGGCCAGACCATCCCAGAAATCAGCTAATAATAGATTACTATAGCTATTGGGAAAAAACACTGAAAACACATTAAAATAAGCCTAGTTAGTAACTGCTAGGCTTCCAAAAGTGATCTACAAAACCAAAATAAATTAGACTGTGTGCCTTTAGCTAGACTGAAACACCTGCAGAAGTTGGATAGTGCCATTTGGAAAAGGTGAAGTCCTGTCTGGGGTCTTAATGTCCCCTTGGATGCATTTCCACATTCACAACATCTAGCTCATTAAGGATGCAGTGAATTTCACTGAGGCCAAAACCATTCCCATTTTCTTCTGTGTTGGAATATCTGCTTGTTTCCGGAAAGAACTTGGACCAGGGGGATTTCATTGTTTCCAGAGTGGAATCTCTCAGCATGTTGTAAGCCACAAAAATATATTTATTACCCACATGTAACTTTAATTTATATTTTACCACTTCAAAGAGTGAGGAGGGGGATGCCTGAGTTGACCCATGCTCAAAAAGAAACAGTGATGAATCAGCCTATAAAAATATTCATTATTCGCCACCAAATCTTAAATAGCACACAGTGTCATAGTAGAAATTACCTCATTTTTATCCTGTGATTACCCACCTCATCTCTAATTCCCTTATCATGTCACTCAAGGCAACACTTCAACAATGGACTTTAGATTATATTAGCCCATTTACAGGATACCCTTAGAAGACACCAAAAGATTCACACCCTATAACATGTATTTCAGTGGTACGAATATACTGTTAACAAGCTGCAAATAAATTATCAACTGAAAGTGTTGCCCTAAGCTTAAGGCTATATTACTGCTTTGTTGAAAAACCTACTAAAAGATGAGGTGAGACAGCATGTAATAATTGTTACAACCAGCACAACTGCCACCAATGTGGGACCAGTTTTAGCATTAACTCTTTTACCCCTGATTTCAAACTTTGAAGAACTACATCATCATTATTTTGGGTGACATAGTGTGCTATGAAACAAGTGCCCTGTGAGATTGAGGCACAAATTAAAAAAAAAAAAACATGGCATTTTCCTTTTGTCTAGCTGTTATGGGGGGGTACATAGGGGTAGGATTTGGAGACTGTATTACAGTAATCTTTACCACTGCTATGGTCCAGTAGGAAAACAAAAACTGTACTCCTAATTAGATATCTGTATCATATTATATTATCTTAACTAAGTTTCCTAGTTTGATTTAGATCCAGTGCTGTTTAGTCCCTAAGTATTTGAAGTCTTGGATTCTGTATTCACAATTGAATTGGGACTCAAAGAAAGGAAAGTTGATAGTCTTTGTTTAGTGCAAACTGTGCCAAAGATGTTGAGAGAATAGCCTTGTATTCAGAGAGGACATCAAAGTCATGTAACAGCTTTATTCTAAGAATTGTGCGCTCTGGATATTTCATTATAAGAAATAAATCATCTGCAAAGAGAGCAATGATTCCCTTTGGAGGTGTCTCCCCTTGAATCCCCTTCAGAAGCTCCAAGTTTGAAAACTTTGAACTTCAGATGGCCGAGACCGTAAGACAGAAGTAGAAATTTTGAACGTTTTGAATGAAGATCTCTGTACAGCATGGAACAGGATATTTACCATTTTCCTCACTGAAGTGTGATCTCAGAATTGGTATATTTATTTAGCAGGGGGTGTGGGGTGCCGAAGGGTTTGCCTCCCTGTAAAAATGTAAAAAAAATGTTTTTATATATTTTCTTAATTTATTTTTAGAAGTTTCAAAACTTTGATCATCTGGAATCAGCTATTTGAAGTTCGAAGTTTTGAAACTTCGAGCTTAAGAAGTAGATCCCTCCCCTCCTTAAGAAGGAGAAGCTTATCGCCTAGGACAACTACTTATACCTCAAAGCTAGGATGAAGCAGCCAGTCCTCTTTAACTCTCCTTAAATGGGAAAGTTTAAGAAAGAAATGGCTCTACTCATGAGGCATTAGAGGAATTTACCAAAAATGTTCTTTAAAGGGAGTCACTTATTTAGAAAGTAAAAATGTATTCCTGAAGATATACAAGAATTATGGTAATCTAACTAAATCAAAAGTTCATAGGTATTTACTAGTCTAATGACCACAAGGGCCTTTTGAAGCCTAGCCATGCATTCCAAATCTCTGTGAAGTTCTGATACCCTTGATAAGTGTAAGCATGGGCCTGGGAGATGAAACATTTACAGGTTACCTCTGTCCATTAGAGACATAGGTGCCAAACCAGGGATGAATTTTCATTGTCCTTTTCACTTGTCCAAGTTGCACTTGAATTGGGTTAGGGAGGAACTCTGCTTCTGATTTGGAAGTCTGTTCCATAGATGGGATAGTCTCTGGGATGCATACCTATCTCTCCAGCAGGTCCTGTTTATATCACAGGCAAGGTTTAAGTCTTTAGAATGGGTAATTCTGGTGCTGTTTGTTTTGTGCATATGCAGGAGGTCCATCAGAGTGGGGTCTGACAGTGCCCTGTATGCCAGGCATAGATCTCCTTTCAAAAGCCAGTAGGAGACAGAATACAGAAATAGGGCCTTGAGGTAGTCTGCATAGAACATATTACTTACTCCCTGTATTCTTTTAGTGAGGGACCTCTGGACCTCCCTGGATAAAGGAGAATGAGCTGAATGAATAAGAGATGGCAGATGAGGCTTATGTGTTTTTCCTATATTCCCGTATAAATCTTATAATCAGAATTTAAAAGCAATACAATCTATAATTCAGAGGTTGAAGTGGACCATTGCCTAGATTTAAGATTAAGTTCAGGATAGAAGGTCTCTAGGACGATGAACAGTTATCCTCTGTAGTCTTTTATGATTTTTAAAATGGAGATGAAGAGAGCATATTCTAAAGAACAGGAAGGCATACATCCATGAAAGTGAATAATCACCCATTGTAGTCCATGCCTGGTTTTAAGACAGCATCCGACCAGAAGCTGCATGAAAATGACTGTAAGCCAACATTACTTATACATTCAGGTGTCTGGCGAGGTACTTTCTTATGTTCTTGTCTGGGTGTTCCCTGAATCCTGATGTATCTGAGGTTTTAGCTTTTTATATGATTTATAATTTAATTTTTGAAACTGGATGTGATAAATTCTGCTGGGTTTCATATGATATTTGTTCTGCCTTAATGTTTCTTATATCATTCTGTTCATGGGAGAATGTTGTTAGGTATGTATATTGATAATATATTCTGTTATTGTGACATCAAGATCTCACCAAGATCTCTATTAATGATTTAATTTGCTGTCCCATAACAGTATTTATAGGTGATAAGCTCCATTTTGCATTAAAACCCTCCCACAAAGCTTTCTAGCCAGACTGTAAAGGTTTGGGAAAACATTTTTTGAAATGTGCAAGAAGTGTGACATACTTTCTGTTTTCTATTTCAAAATTTCTTGACTTCACTTTTGCATGCTCCACCTTAATTCTGAATATTCACCCCTATCCTAAAGTGCCACACTTGTAACAATTCTAATAAAATCTGGAGATGCCAGTATTTTTTATGCCAAGGCATGCTTTGATATCTTGAATGTTTGCCCTACATCCACTTTGTTCTACAAGACAGATACAAATTCAAAAGCTGTGTCACATTTTTAATAAAAGTAGTGGAAACTCATTTTTGTTACACTAAAGTCCAGTGAATTCTTGTTTTCTTGTATTTATTTTGAACTGCAGAAGGTGAGACCCACTATGAAAAGTGTTGGTCACAACATGACTCACTTTGGGGAAATATGCCATTAAACTTATGGATTTTGATGGATTAAGTTGTATTAATCCATTTAGCCATTGTTAAGACAATTAATCACATAACTTTTATATTTTCCATGTTCTTAGAATTGCTTCATCATAACTTACCTGATTTTTTCACTGAGAGAGTACTTGCAGAGTTTGGTAAGGATAAAGCTATTCCATCAAGCATGCTGCCATCTCAGTGCTATAGCATCACTACTTAGATGAAATGGCTATGTTTATGAAGATGATGAGAGAGAAACAAAACCATTAGAACGCACTCAGAGGATCCCTCATAGCACCTGAGACCACGAGGCCATGGATGACAGATTTGGTAAAATTCTTGCCTACTATAGTCAGCAAACAGCCTCCTACTGTTAAGATGGAAACTGTTATGTTTAAACCAGGTAAATATGTACGGCCTTTTGCAGAATACCATGTGAAGCTTGATTATATCACTTTAATCTAATCAAAATAACATTTCCCTTAATTGCTTTGTACACTAAACTCATTAAGATATTTAGGTCTTGCAGACAAGAAACAGTATTTACCATGACTTCAGTGGGACCCTAGATGGAAACAGCTGTTCATTACTCCACGTTATAAACCACTGCCTGGAAGGATAGCACAGAGATTTAAGGCTATGAGCATTCTGGTAGTCCTAGGTTCTATTCCCTCCCTATCCACTGCCTAGTATGTGACTCTTAGCAAGTCAAATAACCAGGAAGTGAATCCAGGCCTCCAATAAAATGGACTTCAACAAAGCTGGACAACTTGATTAATAACATAAATATACAGATAAATAAAATATAAATAACCTGATTGTGTAAGTAAGACACGCCCAACAAATGTTACCCAGTACAGTTGAGAATGATAATTTCTTGTTGACGTTTTAAAAAGTGAGGCACTACTTTAGTCCCTTCTTTGACAGTATGTCACAGAGTGCGACAGCAGTTAATTACTAGACCAGAAACAATACTGCTTCAGCTCCATACATTATTTGCACATCACTGCAAACACATATGGTGAGCTTTCTAAAGAACAGATCCTTTGCTCAGGCGACCTGTGTGCCATGTCATAGATGTGTCACTGAGGTCACCATGTACTGCTAACTGCAAATGCTAATGCACTAAATAATATGTTTGTCCTCCCTTTTAGCACAGCATTAGCTTCAGCTGTGAGCTGTAACTGAATCCATTGACAGGACATGTAGAGAGGCCTTACTGCATAATGAGCCCAAGTGGTGCATTACACCAATGTAATAGTAGTGTATATATAGGGTTCCATCTACCACTTTCTGTATGTAGGTAATAATTGCTCATTACTCAATATCAGTGCCCTCAGATATTGCAGTAGTTAGTCCTTGCATTTTTTTCCCAGGAGCACCCGCATTCTCTGAGCTGAGTGCTTTAGTTCTCATCTACCCACAGCTCCACCAACTTGATTACTCAGCAGGTGACCCCCTCATCTACTTATTCAACTATGATAGTCTCTCTAGTCCTGTAAAAAGTTACTTCAGATTACAACAGAGGAATTAATGATTGTGTTACACTGCAGGGCTAGACTGTATACCTTAGGACTGCCATAGTGTAGTGTGCTTCACATAACCTGGCAGTTTACAAGTTAAAATGCACAGTGTATCATCAAGGAGGAGCCCGGACACTGAAAGATCCTAGATGGGTATGGAGATCCCCCTCCCTGTGCAACAAATCTTTACTAAAGGAGTACATGGAGGGCATAGTGATAGAGCAACCTTAAGCTTACATGGGCCATTAGCCTAGTATATGGATTGCAGCTGACCCAACACTATGAGGGACATTTTAAAGCACATGTTTTAGTTTACTATAGAAGAATCCTCATTCACAGTTTGCTGAGTTATACTGTCTTATATTGGCTAAATCAGCAAAACTCCCTTGCACCAGTTTTCATTATGCGGTAGTAGTGAGATGGTGTTTTAGACACTTCATTGCCAGAACATTAATGTCCAAGATATAACAGACTAAACCATTAAAAAAGTTTGATATAGAAGTCAAAATGTATTTATGGTAGGTACATCCTTTGTACATTACATTTAAACACATTATTCTGCTAATCCAAAAAGTATTACATCACATCTTTGTTCCAGTATCTCAATGTTTTCTGTTTATGAAGAAAAATTTACTAAATGAAAAACATAAATAATTCTATTAATCAATAAACATATTATGAAAATAAATCTTGGAAGAATATACATTTTAAAAAAATAATTTTTCCACTAAACAAATCTAAAGTACGTTGTGATGTATATCCTATGATGCGTATTACATTTATTTTCAAGAGCAATGACAGGTCTTACATATTTACAGATAATCAGTATAGATACTGTAGGTCAAAATTAGAAATAAAATCAAGGACATATAAAGGTCGCAACCAGATGCCATTTCAATATGCATAGATCTAATTACCATTTAATCGATAGAGAAACCTTCAACTGCTTAGATATTGTTAGCATTATAAATTATAACTCTTTTGACTTTTATTTGACTGTGTAAATGTATTGTACATGAGTTATGGCTGTCACTCTGTGTATACCTTGCAAGCACAAGGCTCAACATCTTTGTCCAGGTTCCATTTTGCTCTAAAATAAATGTAATAATCCAAGATAGTGAGTGGCAAGATACGATTTTATTTTATATCTTATAGTTCTTTTATGAAATTTTCAGTGGCTCAAACACAGATGGCATAAGGGGATGAGAATTTATTGAATCAAATTTCTAACTGTTAGTGCTTTGAGAATACCCTTGAAGTCGTAGGTAATTGAAGTAGATTTTTTTTTTCAATGTAAGGTACAGAAGTGGCCTGGAAACTGAAGACAAGTTTAGCCTTGCAGAAAGTACTCCGAGATCATTGACAGTTAATAACAAGTGAAGGGTATCTTTATTGGATCTTTTATCATTTCAGAGTGTGTCTGCTGAAACAGGAATCTGAACGCAAGCACCGGATTTCATGCTTAAGTTCTATAAGTGTGTTGCATAGTCCAGAATATCAGTGCATCATTTTCAAACAAAATGATCTGCAGGATTCAATAAACTCTGTACAAGCTTTGCTCAGAGCCTAGTTTATGTGTTTGTGCGATGGTGTGCAGTGTGCCGCAGTGCACAATGCATATTAATGAGCTTAGCGCACCTAAGCTACATTTTATGGCTTGCAACAGTGCTACTGGCTGCGAAACCTCAAAAGAGAGCACAGATGGCAATGTTGTGCAAAGGAGAGCATCTATGGTGCACTATGTTGCAGGGAATGCCACAACCACAGCTTTACACATAGCAAAACTTTGTCGGTGAAGATGGATAGCAATTTCATGTAAGGAAGAGTAGTTACAATACACAGATTTGCACACAATGCCACAGTGATCAACAAGGGTTTTACAAACAGCTGCCATTCTGTTAGTGCAACACATCTGCACAGAGACCAACTTAATGAGAGGACAAATAACCAATAGTAGGGACACATTTGGCATAGATGTCACATAGAACTGTGTTAGAATGTAACACTCACATCCTCTTAGAGGGACACATGTGGACAAAGCCATAATAATGAGGTGATAAAGAGCCAGAAATAGTGACAGATTTTTCATATTGCACTGACAAACGTAAGAAGTTGATAGAATATACAGGTTGTACGTTAGCATGAACTTTCTGAAGGGCATAACATTTGAAACTCGAATGTCAGTCATTGGTTTCTGAATGCACTCTGCAACGATATGCCAATCATTTGCCAGGAATAAAAATGTTATGTGGAAAAGATCACAAATATGAGACAAAAATTTGACATTTTACACAGATCAGAACAGCTGAGAAGTATGCACTCAAATGTATATAATATTGAGTCACATCATAGGATCATAGGAAATTACTGAGCTATTGGCTCTGAGGCCCTTACAAGCCTAGCCAAGAATTTACCCCATGTTCTGACAAGTCAGCACCCAATGCCCCTGTCCAGCAGAGATACAGGTGGAATCCCAGGGTTGTATTTTCTGTTCCACATCCTGTTATCCAGGTTGCAGTTAAAAAAGGTTAATGAGGTATTCTGCTTGACATGTACAGGGAGTCTATTCTACAGAATGGGGAGTCTCTGGGACACAAATCTGTCCTGCCAATAAGTCCTATTGATGTCACAGACCAGGTTAAGGTTGTGTGTACAGGTTCCTTACATTGAGCTTGACTTGTAGATATGCAGCAGTCCCATCAAGGCAGGGTCTGAGATTGCTCTGTATGCCAGACAGAGGTCACCTTTGAGGAGTCTGTATGAGAATGAGTAGAGGGACAGGGCTTCTAGGCTATCTGTGTAGGGCAGATGTCTGAGGCCCTGGATTCTCCTGGTGAGGAACCTCTGTGGTCTGTCCAGCTGTTGCATGTGCTTTCTAAGGTGCATGCTGAAAGGGGGAGTTGTACTCAATAATGGGTCTTATAAGGGAAGAATACAGGAATGTTATGACCTCCTCGTCCTTGGGTAAGATACCCTTCTTAATAAGGTGGGCCATGTAGAAAGCTTTCCGTACAACAGAAGCAATATGGTGGTCAAAAGTCATTTTGCTATCAACTTGGGTACCCAAGTCCCTCATGACTGATTGCATGCTTAAGGCCTTGTTATTAATGTGATAATTTGTGGGGACATCACTCTCCCCAAAGGAGATGATGATGCATTTTTTGGTATTCAGTTTGAGGCCATGTTTCTGGCACCAGTCATTTGTTTGGGTGAGATCCTCTTGGAGGATGTCCTCATCACTAGGGGAATTGATGACAGTGCTCAGCTTGCAGCCATCTGCAAACTTGGTCAGCCATAGCCTACAGGTTTTGGCCTTTACCGCAGAAAAGTATATTCCAAACAAGAGAGGCCTCAAGACTGATGCCTGGGGTACACCGCTCATTATGGGTCAACTGCTTGAGGTGGCTTCCCCAATTTTGACTAGGTGGTTCTATCAGTGAGCCAGTTTGCTACCCATCTGGTAACATATGGATTGATGGCTAGTTGAGAGACTTTACCTATTATACCTGAGTGGGAATAGTATCAAAGGCTTTGTCCAGGGCAAGGTAGGTGAAGTGCACTGTCTTCCCCTCATCCACGGCTCTAGTGACTGTCCGAAAGAAGTCAACCAAATTTAACAAGCATGACTTCCCCTTGACAAAACCAAACTGTGTGAGATTGAGTATTTGGAGGTTGCCAATGTCCTTGTTAATGAGCTTCATGATAATCTGTTCCATGGCCTTGCAGATCAAGCTAGTTAAGCAGATGGATCTATAATTATCTGGACAGGTGGACAGATCACCTTTGTGCAAAGGGATGAGAGTGGCTGTCCTCCAATTTGTTCGATGAAGCCGGTGCTCTGGCTTTGGTTAAATAGGGTGCCTAATGGTGCCGCACGTTCCTGCCTGAGTTCATGAAGGATGCAGCCTAGGATGTTACCAGGTCCCATGGAAGCTGTACTTTTTGATTTTGAGAGAGCAGTGATGACTTACTCCCTAGAGATAAGGGGAGGGGTGGAGGTGCTGGGGATGTTCTGATTTACTGATGGGGGGCAGACGAATGATGTTTTCACTGAACTTGTCTGCCAACAGGTTAGCTATATCTATGGTGTTTGTGTATGTGGTGTCCTTGACCACCAGTTCTGAGCAGATATGAGTGCTTCCTTTGAGATTGCAGACATATGGGAAGAAGGCCTTATGACTGCTTTTAATAGCTGTAGCCAGTTTGGACTCAAAGTGTTCTTTGGAGGATTTCACTAGTGCTCTTATTTGCTTATTCAGGCTAAGGAGAGGTTGCTTCCAATTAGGTACCTGCTCCTTCTTGGTCCTGGACATCATTTTTTCTTTCCTTTTATTATAGAGTTTATTTATTGCACATATCCACCAGACAGGTTTACTCTTCCTTGAGGAAGAGGATTTTGCCCTTTTGGGTATTCCTGATTCCATGCAGCTATATAAATGTTCATATAGTACTTTGGAGTAGGTTTGGACATTTTGCTAGTTCCTATGGAGGGAGCAGGGGCTGTGAAGCTTGTTTGTACCTTCCCTCAGGAGTTTGTAATGAGCTTTGTAGAAGTTTTTTATGTTTGACCTTAGCAAGGGGGAGGTCAGAGGAAATGATGACTTTGAAAGTGACCACTTTGTCATCAGATCTTACCAGGGAGGATGACACTGTAGGGATGCTGCAGTGGTTACTCTTGTTGGTTAATACTAAGTCCAAGATATTATCACCTCTTGTGGGGGTGTTGACCAACTGGTCCAAGGCATTTGCAATGATGAAATCAAGGAATTTCTGGGCATTTGTGTTTTGGCATGGGTAGTTCTTCCAATCTATGGTTGGATAGTTAAAGTCATACAAGATCAGGGTAAAGGATTGAATCTTGATAAATTCAAAGAGGTCCAGATAGGTGGAGTGGGCATCTTGAGTTAAAGCTGGGGGCCTGTAGCTAGCTATGATTTGAATAGGGGTCTTGTCAATGGTTAACCACACCTGGAGTGTCTCCTGTGCATCACAGTGTTTGACCAGCCTGGAGGTGTATATGTCTTTAATATATATTGAAACTCCACCTTCTTTTGCCTTGCTGCCCATGGTTTGGGGTCGGAATGTATGAGAGGATGAGTAACTTGGTAAGGCTGGGATGCTCCCCACAGCTTTGAGCCAGGTTTCTGTGACTGCACAAATGTCAGTATCATGCAGAGATCATCTCAGTGATATAGCAGACCAGGGCATGATCAGACACTGCCCTGGAAGACAGGCAGACATCACATCATCCTATACCAGACAGATTACAGTGGCATGGCTTTTAATCTATCCACATACATCATGAAATGGTTGGTAGGCCCTATGTTATCTTGCAGAGAAAGCCCAGTGCTGTTGAGGTACATGCAAACTAAAGCATTATACTGTATTATTGTTCTGATGAGGTTTGACTACAGTGCTGTCATACAATCCTAAGATTTGAATATGATGGTGTGACTTATGATGTGCAGTGTACATTTGTCCTGTAAAATCATTAAAGAGAGAAGTTAGGAAGTAATGATACACTTTGCAGTTTCTGACTTCACAACCCTTAAAATAGCATTTACTGTAAATATGTGAAATGTTGATGCTATCCACTCTTTCCAAGGGCAATATAAGTCAAAGGTACAATGAGCAGTTCACTAAAACAAATGCAGGTATACTAAGCACTAAGTCAGCTGTGCACCCTAAGCATCAGACACAGCCTTTGTATTCCTGAATCCAAAATATAGAAAACAAGGATATGGCACAGTTATCATTTTCACAGGGTGTTGTGTGGGGTCATTACAGAGAGATGTTAGAAAGTAATGATACACATTGCAGTTTCTGACTTCAAAACCCTTACAAGAGTAATCACTATACAATTGTGAAATTTTGATGCTATCAACTGTCTAACTTTCCAAGGCCAATATGTCAAAGGGACAATGAGCAGTTCAGCAACACAAATGCAGGTATAGTAAGCTAGCTACACACCCTGAGCATCAGACACAGCTTTGGTATCTGTGAATTAAAAAGATAGAAAATAGGGATATGGCACAGTTATCATCACTTGCACAGGGTGTTGTGGGGGGGGGGGGGCAGGAAGCCTAGGCTGTCACAAAAGGTCAGTGAGTGTGTGTGAGTAAGGAGAAGAAGGCCAATTTTGGAATCAAACAACAAATGGCCAGTGAGACAAATGGAGTAACTTTTATGTGTGTGTCTGTAGGGGACTTCCAGGTGAAATTGGTGTGTTAGTGTCTGCTTGAACACAACCAAGCTCTGTGATAGCTCTTTGTCTTGGCCTGTTGAACAAGTGTGAGCTGTTAACGGTAGAGGTGGCAGTTCATTGTTGTCATCCCCGACCACAAGAACTCTGCCAGGAGTTGCACTGGCACCTCCACGCTCAAGGTCAGATGCATTGTTGCTACCTAAACCTCACTGATGTCTGCTGGATGAGTCCCCTCACGGGAGTGCCCAGGACCATGACAACATGGTCTGCTATGTCTGGGTATGGACAGCACACTCAATGACAGACCACTGGAAGAACTGCCAGTATGGGATCATGATCGGGCTCCGCCATGTTGGCTGACAGTACATGATGTGTCTGATGTACACCCACAAGGATGCAATTTCCATTCCAGCAGACAGTCCATCACACATACTACTCATCCCATGACAGATACCTGTTTGTCCATCACAGACACCCCTCATTCCAATGTGTGATTCATCCAATCCAGTGAATCAGCAACAAGGTGGAGGCAGTCATGCATGTCAGACTGTGCCACATCCACAACCCTGACCATTTGTCTGAAGCACCTATGGGAGCATGCCTTTGCTACCATGATAATGCTAAACATACATTGAGTGGATGGGAAGTGACACCTGCACCAGGTGGAGGAGGGACAGTAGGCCCCCTCCAAGCACCCCTATCAATCCTTCTGTGTGGAAGCTTTCATACACTTTGGTTACAGCCAGACTCAACAGCCACTGAAGCCACAGTAGCCACACTTCCGCTGATCATTGTCCTCACTCTCCAACTATCCAATATCTCTGGGCTCAGTGGACTGGGTAGGAGTAGGCTTACTGGGTGTGTCTGATGGAAATGCAGGGGATGGCTGTGTATCAGCCTCTGTGTCAGATTCAACCTCCACACCCCCCAGACTGTGCCTCAGTTTGGCTACCACCATCATCAGAGTCTGCTGATACACTGACACCAGGTGCCATAGGGCCCACACTCCCACTGTCATGATCACCTGTGATAAAAAGCAAGAAACACAGGAATACATTAATACCTGCAGTACTATAGTGCAATATAAGCAAACAAACTAACAGTGATGATATTATTACAGACAGTACAGCAAACTACATAATAGGCCTGAGATCAAAATCACACACTACAATATTTATATAAATTGCTCAGCAATACTGAAGTAAACATGTTTGGCTTACCATCTGCAGAAGATGCACTGCACTCCTGACTGTCCTGGAAGAAGTTAAGCAAGAGGTAAATCCAACATCATCACAATTAACAGTAACACAGTGGGTAATACATTTACCCCTTTATATGTGCATTAGTCTAATGTCAACAAGAATGTGGTTGACAACTCCAGCCTAAGCTAATAACTGTAGTAATCTTCAGTCCCCTCACAAAAAAGGCACGTGACACAGAATTAACTTACACATTTCAGTTGTTTTACTATACGACAGTATTCAAGTGTTCAGATAACAAAACCTACCTGGAAGCTCCTCCTGAGACCTGCTTGCTGTCTTGCAAGTTATTGCTCCCACATCCAGTACATCATGTCCTACACTCTCCTGGGAGCTGTCTGGATCTCTGATATTGGTCAGGATTTGTTCATTGGAGATTAGTGGGTATTTCCTAGCAGGCCCTCCCCTGGTAGTCATTTGGTCATGACCCATTACAGCTGCTCGCCCGCATGCAGTAGTGATCATGTCAGTGGCTATGTGGCGCACTTGCTTGTATGTTCTGCCATGGTCACCCATAGCACTGAGGTCTTCTACAATCTGCTGGCATATCCCCATCCTCTGTCATATCTCCCCATTCTCTTTTCAGGAATAAAGCACCATGTTGCTGAAACCCATCGATAATTACTTGATTTTTCAGCATCAGTGAAGTGGGGTCTCCATGGATTGACATACCTGAGTAACATACTCCCAGGGGTCCTAAAAGACAAAGAAAGTAGACATAAGTATCATGTCACAACAAAATAACTTGTTTCCAGATAAAACAGAAAAGGTAGCTAATCAGTATTACCCACTAAAGAAACATAGAAGAGTCTAGAGATGCAAAATACTTACAAGAGGCAGGATGCAAAACAAGGAGGTTATCAAGAACAACATATCCTTGTTTGTGCCATAAGAGTAACTCATCCTTGCTCCCCTCCCCCCTCTAAAGAACAGGGAAATGACCAATTTTGCTAACAACACATATTTGAAGTGCTAAAAGTGTTATCAAAGGACATCTCCATGAAACATTTGTTCATATTTATGATACAGCCCTCCACAAAAACAAGTAAATGACCCATTTTGCTAACAAAACATCTTTGAAATGATAAAAGTGATATCAAAGAACCTGTCCCTGAAACATTTGAATATATTTATCACACAGCATTCCATTTTCATGTATTGGCAATCATATGTAGTTTGGAAATGGCTTGACAAATGCACATGCCATCAGTACACTGCTAACTAATGCATACAGATAAAAGTGTAAAAGCCTTTGCTTCACATTATTCTTAAATACATTCCAGCATATGCAGTATGTAGGTGACGAAATCAGAGCATACCTGCTGAAGTTCAGTGCTTCGCTGTACAGATATATCCTGAAGAAAAGGCATGTTTGCATTCTTCCAAATATATACAACTCTTTTCACCATTGGATTGGCTAGCTACATGTTCGCCTTTTTATAATGGTGTAGATTATTAATGGGCTGCATCTGTCTTTGTCTGTTTTTCATACATGCTAATTACAGCCTAAGCAGCTGAATTGCATGCTAATCAAGCAATCCGGCATGGTGGAGCTTTTCAACCAGCTATAACGCATCCATGTAGACTCCATGCTGTTTTTTCCTGCAGATGTCAAAACTTTTGGATTACAGACATGGAAAGTCGACACAGACAGAATGTTAGGGACTGCTGCTGCTTTAATTCATTTGCATGTGCTACAGGCTGAAGCCAATGCTGCTACTGCTGCTAATAGACCTAGGTCAAGAAGGAGAAGAGTTTTCAAGCCCTGTTTAACTTTTGACAACCTACATGAAGTGGAAATTGTAGAGCACTACAGGGTGGACAGGGACTCACTACAGGAACTCTGCAACCTCTGCCACCCTCAACTCAGAGCCAGAGCCAACTGAGGGGAACCCATTCCAGTGGAAATTATAAGGTATGTGTAGCCCTTAGAATCTTAGCTAGAGGTACCTTTTAGAGACTGACAGGTGATATGCTGGGGGTGTCACAGGCATCACCATCCAGGATCCTCCACTAATTCCTGGATGCTATGCTCCAACATGCCAGTGAGCACATACATTTTCCCCATAGCTCCGAGGAGAGGGTTGGAAATATGCAACAGTTCTACCAGATAGTGCACTACCCTGAAGTACTGGGTGCCATAGATTACACTCATGAAGAAATTAAGGCCCCACCTGGGGAACAGGGTAGGGTCTACATTAACAGGAAGGGCTACCACTCTATCAACTGCCAAGTCATGTGTAATGCCAAGGGAATCATCTTGAACATGTTTGCTAGCAACCCTGGTAGTTACCATGACTCACGTATTTGGCACACCTCCCAACTTTACCAGATGTTTGCTAGGGGGCATATCCCATAGGGTCATTTACTGGGGGATGCAGGGTATGGACTGAAAGCATGGCTGATGAACCCAAACAGAAATGTACTCATACCCTCAGAAAAATGCCATAATGAGGCACATGATTACATCAGAAATATCATAGATCATTTGTTTGGGCTGCTAAAGTCATGGTCCCAATACCTAGATACATCTGGGGGAGTCCTGCAGTACAGTCCACAGACATGTACAGAAATCTTCACAGTAAGTGCCATGCTACACAACATAATCCTTTGGAAACAGCTGCAACAGGATCAGCAAGGGGAAGGAGCCACATCCCACCACCAGTGCCACAGTCGTCACAGTCACAGGCAGATAAGGAGTCAGAGGGGGGAACCACCAGCTGCTCTGGGTGTAGGCAGGCATAGGCATGCTCAGTATGCCCTTGCATTGGCTAAGAGACAATGCACAGCACACTCACTCACCACCTAGGGACCTAAAACCTCCCTCCTGCTTATAGATTCATAGGGTCATAGGTTAGTACTAAGCTAACTGCCCTTTCGAGCCATTTTAAGCCTAGTCAATTATCCCTTAGGAGACTCAAACCCTGCACCTTGTGTTTGTAAGGCAAACACCTTAACCATTAGGCCACCCTCCCAACCCTGCTCACATAAATATATTAATATTGATCCCGGGCAACTCACCCAACTTTTACCTCCCCATGTATTGGCTGTGTACTGCTTGCATCAAAGTCAGCCCTGAAATAACACTGTGGCAACTGCTGCATTTACAAAGTAAGTCTTGAACCTGATGTATATTGTTTAATAATATTATGGCATATCCTTGTATTTCATCACTTGGTACAGTAAGCAGGTAAAAGGTGGGAGATTTGTACAGAAATTGCCTTAACCTATCACAGCAGAGAATTACTTGACTTATATGTGTCCATTCATAAGTAGTAGGCCTCAGGCATCAAAGATTCACACAGTTATACCTCTCAAAATTACTGATGATAACTGCATACCCTCAGTTTAGCATCATACATTTGTAGTGGAACATCATTAAAGAAAGACATTAGAAAGTAATGATACACATTGCAGTTTCTGACTTTATGACCCTCAAACAATCAAACAACAGGCAGGATGCAAAACAAGGAGACTAACAAGCAACATATCATTGTGTGTGCCATACCATTAACTTACCTTTGCTCTCTCCAAAAGAACAGTCCATTCTTGTTTGTGCCATAACAGTAACTCACTTTTGCTCACCCCAAAAGAACAGGCTATGCTTGTTTGCACCATAACAGTAACTTAGCTTTGTTCCCCCCTCAAAAGAACAGTGTACCTTTGCATGTGCCATAACAGTAACCTACCTTTGCCCTCCCCAAAAGAGCATACTATGATATTTTGTGCCATCCATCCTGCACTTCAGTTGTTAGCAACTGCATATCATAATATTCCCAATTAATATCCTCACACATTTTAAGGCCAGTGATATAGAAAGGCTTACTCACTGCATACTGTGCTGGTCAGATAACTGATAAATGACCAAGAAACACAGGAAGGTAAGACTGAGCTGTATATTTGCAAGCAATAATCAACAGGTTGTGTGATCACTAAGTATACTGCATCCAAATATAATAAATGTGCAAATAACAGTTTACAGTTTGATATCAATGTGCATTCTATTGCAGTTGGTTGTGTGAATAATGACTTTGGTTCTTTTCTGCAAAGCTGTTTGTTTGACAAAGAGGGATAAGGCACCCATCCTGTTTTCTGAAAGTACATTGACGTGAGAGTTGAATCCAGACCTATATAGAAATATGTCATGTGTACTAACATTTTCTAATGTGTATGGCATAGATTGCTTTTCTTCATTTCAGGTATTTCTCCTTTTTTCTTTTTACTGGATAAATAGACCACCCAGAAAGTAGGGAGCCAAAAACAGAAACTGGATACATTCAGTCAATGCCTTTGCCTGCGGCAGCAGGTGTAAGTTTAGAGCTGGAGTATATATGGTCCTGGATTCTAGTACAGTATGTGTAACCATTGTTTTACTGTTGTAACATTTCAGTTTATACCATTGAACTGAAACATGAACAGCAGTTATTTCATCTGTCTTGTCTCAGCAGGTGTTAATGTAGGACTGTTATGCACATGGTCCTGGGTTCAAATACATATTCCATGCACTTTTACTGTTTTTTCCACTTCCCATTATAGTCACTCTCACTTATAACACTTGACATAGTGTACATGATATTAATTATATGTATGAAGACTGAGACACTAATATTGTGTCAGTTATTTATTTATTTATCTATGTATTATCACATTTACTATCAAATATATGACTGTGGGTATACTGTGTACTATATTCCTGTAAGTATATTACTGCTGTCTGGACTGCCATGACCTTCACATTTGTCAAACACACATACACAGCTGCCTGTACATCAAATAACCTTGAAATTACATTGCTAGCCACAGTTGCACATTGCTTATCATCATGCACCATGTTTTCATAATGGTAAACAGTGTGTAACAATTTCAGTGTGCACACTCCTAGTAAACGTGATAACTAGAATTGGTAAGAAACCATCATTCTCTGTTGGT
Organism: Protopterus annectens; assembly: GCF_019279795.1. Lineage (NCBI taxonomy): Eukaryota > Metazoa > Chordata > Ceratodontiformes > Protopteridae > Protopterus > Protopterus annectens. The sequence goes on along the minus strand of NC_056732.1, from coordinate 1,614,789,889 downwards.
CTTGATCCATGATATTCATGTTAGACATTTGTGGACAGTGTGTGAGATTTAGGGCTCAGAGATGGGGTATCCAGGAGTCCAAGATTTTTGTGGACTCCTAGTAAAACACCACAGTGCCAGGCTGCTGCAGGTGGACTATTTTGGGTCTCAGTATGTCATAGGCTTGGGATAGTTTGGTCCGGGCTGTGACCAGTGCCACTGATATCCCCCATGCTGGTGACCAATGTAGGCACCGCTTTAGTGGCCTATGTTGGAGGAAGTGGGATACCCTCAATGCTTGTATCAAGGAATTTAGGATGAAGAACATCCCTCAAATGTGTAAGCATCAACTACAGAAACTACATGTAAGGCTTAAAAGCTGAATATAGGCATGACTGTTATTCATAATGGTATTCTGTTCTGTTCTGTTTTTTTCACGGCTGCCATGTAGAGGGAGTGCAATGCTAGGACCCATGGTGCAACACAGGGGAGGATGAAGGAGGCATGTGGTATATATGCAGCAGAAGAGTAGTAGTGTTATTGTAGCATTAAAAGTTAAAAATAGCTTGTTTGGTATTTTATACAGTTGTATCAAAGTGAGCATGCATATCTCAGTTGTAAAAACAAGTATGCATGTATTAGTCTGTAGCACCAAAGGTAAACCAAAAGTAGTTAAAATATTAAATGCAGCTGAATTCAAACCCAGCACCATCTGGCCCCAAAAAGGAACATATCACTGCATTAACACCTGATGCCACAGAGTCAGTTAAGTAACAGCTGTATTCCACAAACTCGATATTAACTGTCATGCTTAAGCAATGCTGCCCCCTGGAATAGTTACATGACATTCCCTTATGTACTAGTCATTCTTAAGGTCTCCCTTTTGCCCATTGTGCAACTCTGCTCAAACAAGATAAGCACAGCCAAGCATTCCATCTATTCCTCCATTGTCCATGATTGCACTAAGCACCTTATTGAGCAAACAACAGGCAAAAAATAATAACATAAGAATAGTAAACTGATAAAGAAAACACACATTGCACACAAATGAATAGGAGGTTGGATGTTAATGAAACAGAACCTGTGAATTGCTTACGTGCATTTCCAACCTTGACAGACTTGCATGTAACACTGACACACCCACCTAATATAAGCATTCGCAGTTGCCATCCATACACTTACGGAGTGCCTGCACAATGTTTACAGCTGCCACACTGAGCCAAGGATTTGGGATTCAGCAATTCTAATGAGTTCATACCTCATTTGCATATTCACCATGCTGACAGCCCTGAATCTACACCAGAAGGCAACCATGTAGCTAGGGGAGCTGAATTGTTTATGTGTTGAACACAAAAGAGAGGATATTGCTTTGGGATATATCTGCACAGAGCAGTACTGATTTGTAGATGATATGCCTGCATTTCATCAGTTACATATTGAATATGCTGACATGTAACTACGAATAGTCTGTTAAATGTTTTTTTATATTTATTTTGATTAGCACACGCTTTTACTCTTTTAGTTGTCTGCATTACTTACAAGTGTACTGTTCATTTGGGGGCGGGAGAGAAAAGCTGCATTTGTGTTATTACACAAAAAGGATTATGTTGCTATTGTTTCTCTCCTTTTGTTACATTCAGCATACTGTCACATGTTAAGGTCAGTTCTGTACAAATCTCATGCATTTTACTTTTTATTCTGTCTAGGTAGACTCCTTTCCATAGCTGTATTTCAAAAGTTGTGAAATTCACAGGGAACACCAGCATGGAGAGTACACAGTTGCTTTATAGCTTGTTGAATAGCTCCAATGTGTTGCCGTGGTTATGCAGTAATTAGCATGGCACAGTGTTTATCTTTTTTGCACAGAGTGTGCACTGCTACACCATGCTTGCTGAATTTAAATGTTTCCTATATGCACATCGCAAGGTGCTCATGGTAGAACACCACCGTGTAGGCTTTATTGCATCTCATTGGATATCTTTACTGTTACTTTTAACTACTGTGCTTATCTTATCAGTATATTTTTTAAATAGTTTCTCATTGCCTCAGTAAAAAGTTTTAATGTACTAGTCTAATTATTTTTACATGCTATCAACTTTTCAGAATACAAATGTTAAGACTATAGCAGTGAAAAAGTCACTGCAGTTCATTGTGAATCTCTGCCTTATATTGGGAGCACATAATTTGCATATAATATATCACTCTTGCACCGTTTCCCCTTTTGTGTTGGTATTAATCTTTCTAATTTCTTGACCTTCTTATCCCTATGTTTGGCCACATTGTCATGACAGCATGTTGTTTTACTGAAGTGCACATTTAGCAAAACTCTCATATGATTGGGACTCCTCACTTTTTCTAATGGTAGTGCAATCCTGAAGTTGATTGTATTTATATTTAGGTAAATTTTGTAGAGGAAGAAGCCAGCCATATGGGGGAAGCCTATCTACTTATTATATGGCAGTAACTTCTTATTGTAACAATTGTTAATATCTGCTATGACTTCGTGGATAGAACAGATGCTAGTTATCTACTGAATGTACTATGTTCTTCATCTGTAACTATGTTTGTAATATTTTAATTGCTAGGATTCTTCTTCTGTAACTATGTCTGTAATATTTTAATTTGTGGAGCTTTTCTCCCTGGGCCGCCGCTGAAAATGGACCTGTGTCCAGTCGGGCATTCCCAGTCAACAAATGTAAATAAATAAATAAATAATTTGTCTTTGTTGACCGGGAAAAGTTCGACTGGGTAAAACCAATGTTCAGTGGAGGCCTGGGAAGAAAAGCTCCACATTTAAGTTACACACCATGTACATTTATATTTGCAGAGTAAAAACATCTATACATGAGCTTATTTACATGATTTTTAAATATTTCTTAAGTGAAAATAAAAATATTTCTTAAGTGAAAATAACATTTTAACACAAAAACAAGTGAGAAATTAACATAAATTGGCTAATTACTCAACAGAAAAATAACATGTACTAAAAGTTAATGAATTTATAGTATGATGGCTGCAGGGAAAATATCAAACCGGGGTTGTTTTTGAGTTTAGAAATAATTTAAACAAACAAGTAATACTGTAACATACACATTGATGATATGAAATTATGGAAATGAGCAGAAGATGAATGGACAGAGTAGGAATTCTAATTAGTGGTGGGTTGTCAGAGAATGGGGAAAAGTGAGAGTTAAGGAATTTAGTGTAGTACGAGGAGTGAAAAGGTACAAAAAGATTGGGAAGCAAAGTGGCTGTAAGAGTTGTAGAAATGTAATCTGAGGAAAGCTAACCAGGTGAGCAGGATGGGGATTTTATTCCAGAGTTTGCAGAAGGCATTTAGAGATCATTGACAGTTAATAAGTTAGGGGGTTCACTTCAAAAAAATTACTGTGGGATTATAGCACCAGTCTAAAAACAGTGAAGTCCTGATTGTTTGGGATTTTTTATTGATGCCAGTACTAGACATTACTAAACAATAGCTTTTTTATGTTTTTAATCCACTGCAACCCATGAAGGCCTTCTTTGTAAGTCTAATAATGTTTCTTTTTAAAATGCATAGCTTACTTACACGCACAAAAATTATGTACTCATGTAAGTACATCATTCTAAACTCAGCAACATCTAAATAAGTTAGAATGACTACTAAAAATTTGAACTGTTGTGGTAAAAATGAATAAAGAAAGAGGAATATTTATGAACCTACCAACAATTCTAGATGTTCTTTACTGTATGCATATTCTTGCTGATGAAATGAAACTAAAATTGCCCACTTCTATGCAATGCCCTTCTACCTACCATTCTGACCGATTGTTTTGTAAATATCATTATTGCAGATTTTTAGTTTTCCGAGAACATGTTAGCATAAGCACATACTTTTGAATTATTTATCTTTTATTTGTTGACAAGATTAGTCCCACTAGGGTTCTTTTCATTGGAGTCCCAAGGCAGTATTTACATTACCCTGGGAAATTTTACCAGGTCTTCATGGAACTTCACTTACTATTTTCGATAGGTGCTGTGGGATCTTTTACATCCACCTGAACTACCACCTCAAGCAGATGGGACCACTATGTAACATTTCATCTGAAGGACACACTCAGGAGTTCAGCACCTGCCTTGCAATTCAGTAACAGCAATCCATCTACCTGGTTTGGGAATAGAACCCATAGCCTTCTGCACCAAAGGTGAGTTGGCTACCTGTTTCACCACTGATTCTGCAAATTTTAAATATTCAACCCTTTTTCAAAATCTGTTAGGGACACTATGGCAAACTAAACAAGGCAGAAGTATTACCTTAACTAGGACACATAAAATAAATAAGACTTAGCTAACACCTTCATGATTTTTATTCTTTTTGAACACGACTCTGTATTTATTAACATATCACTCTTACTAGCTGTGGAATATCACCCATCATTTTCCCTGTCCCTACAGAGGTCTTAATGCATTTTATACATCCATTTAATTCAGGTGGAGAACCTGGTGCTTTATTTCTCTTCATCTGCCCAATATATTCTTAATACCTTTTGGTAATTATTGGTGTTTCACGTCAGACAGTTTATTTTGTAATTCCTTACCATTGTCATTACTTTTCCCCATATTCCTGTCCCAAGACTCTCTAAAGTTTTTTTTTTTGCTCCATAAATTTTTTTAAATAAAAAAAAATCCTATACATTTGAAGATCTTCTTCCACAGAATGCCACCAATGTCGACAATAAGCTAACACCCCCCCCCCTCTTTTCGACATTCAGTATTTCTTCCTGTCATTGTTCTGACAACTGTCCATTTCCTTTGTTGCAATCAGGACCCCTCTATTTCTAATTTTCCCCATTTCTGCATAACTACTACTATTTTTTTAAACCAAGTTGTATTACTTTTACGGCTCAGCCATTTTATACATTTACATTCTCTATCAAAGCATGTTTCTTGTGCTTTTTCCTTAGCAGTTCTTACTGCGACATGCTACTGTGTAACTGCTATAATAGACGCCAAAAAGAAATCCCTATTTAACATTAATTTTGGTCCGTAATCTCCACAGTCAGTTTTTGTGAATAATCGTCAGCAGATTTGCTATTCTTTTTGAAGTCCCTTAAATTAAACATAATCTCATTATCATGACATTCATAGCAGTCGTCCTATCTATTAGTCCTGTTGTTGTTTGATCTTTTCATTTCAAGGACATTCTCTATTTTCAGGGGAGATTATGACATACTCAGTTGCTGATTCATCTTTAGCGGACATACAAGTAAGACAGTATTGTATATAGGTAATACACTACTGCTCAAAGGAATAGCTGAACCATTAGCTATACACGAATCATATCTATATACGATGTAAATAGCAAATATTTATTTTCATTTATCTTTATCTTCACCGTTTCCTCTTTAATATCCTCCATAGGCGCTAAAAGATTTCTAGTATTAAAGTATCCACATAATAGGAGTGCACTGCCTTTTTCATCTGCTTACTCTTCGTTTTTTTTTCTTTAAAGGAATATATTCATTTTATAATGAGTACAGATATCAACACTGACAAATGAACTCCTTTCCATTTTAATCTTATAAAAAATAAATTCCTAACTGCAATTACCTCCTTGTATTCAGTATTAATACTAGTCTTAGCCAAAATAGTAAGGCTGCAACAGTCATCCAACAGTTTTATCTCTGCGTACCAGTATTATGAAACATTCGTAATCCTGTAATTTCACCTGATTCTGTTTTTCATCCATATCCACAAAAATATCACAATGTCCTATTTTTCAAATATTCACAACATCCTAATTTGCTGCAGTATTCTTTTAAACATCATATATTTCAAGCAATCATTCCTGCATCTATTTTCATTCCATTTTGTTGTCCTTTTAGTTATCAGCTCTTATTCTGAATACTTATTTTAGTCATATTCTATTCTATGATGCAAACTCTTAGATTTTATGGCCAAAAAAGATTATTTGAAAGCACATAAATAACATTGAAGTATGCCAAATATTCACTTGCCTTTTAGCATTTACCCTTATGACCCACCTAACAGACCTGGCCTTGGTTACATAGAGTATACAGGCAGAGGGCATGTATAAATAGTGTTACAAAGAATTATGCAGACAAAAACAAGTGTACTGCTTCTGAGGAAAAATGGGAGGTGCATACCCTGTAAGCAAAGTATTTACTTTACTGTATTTTAAGGGGTTTTTAGGGGTGTGGGTTAGTCTTATAGGGAATGCTGGCAGAGGCTGTGTGGATGCAATGTTATCACGAATTATGCTAAGAAGGGACATGTGTACTGCCACTGAGGTAAAATGGGAGATACAAAAACTGTAGGCAGGTGATTCACTTTACTGCCTTTTAAAGTATTGGGGTGGACTGGGTTAGTCTTTTAGAGTTAGTCATATCATTTTACTGATAGGATCAAAATTGTAAGGTTAGGGTCAGGGAGGGTGTTTCAGGGTTATGGTTTGCAATGAAGTTTTATGGTTGGGTTTAGGATTATGGTTAATGTCAAATTTCTGAGGTTATGGAGGTTACGGAGGAGGATTTAGGATCAAGGTTAGTGTTAGAGAGGGAGGGAGGTTTAGGATTAAGGTTAGAAAATGGGTTTTGTTAGGCAGGGGTTTTATAATTAGGGTTAGGTCAGAATTTTAGGGTTAGAGGCAGAGAATTGGATTAGGGTTAGTGCTGGAACTTTAGGGTTAAGGATGGGTTTTAGCATTAGAGTTAGAGATAGAATATTAGGGTTAGACATAGAGTATTAAGGCTATGGATGGAATTATAGGGTTAAGCTTAAGTATGTTTAATTGATTGTTTCTTACAATGAAGAGACATTATTCATGTTTGCATTTTAGGAACTAAGATACCCAAGTGAGTTGTCTGCAAGCTTTAGAAAATCATCCCTGCAGATTCCATTTCCAAGTTTTATTTATAAACTATTTCCCACATGCAGAGTTATGTTTTTTAATGTTAATAATAAAATTCCTAATGAAGTCCTCTAAAGCTAACTACAAATCCAAATTAGCTTCCCACAAGGCATTCTTTAGTTACATCAGTAACCTTAAAGGTAAGACCCAGATTTGCAATGATCTCATAGTTATTGGTACTACATGTATAGAACTTGTGGATCTAGTAAACCTGCTGGCTGACAGCTAACCTGCCACATGTACCCCAAAGCATCCCTAACATCTGTCCCCCACCTAGTATCTCTGAGGAACAGGTCTTAAACACCCTCTCTAAGGCAAAAACCACAGCCTCTATGGGACCAGACAACATACCGGGCTGTGTTCTACATGGGTTAAAACAGGAATTAGCATCAATATTGGGCACATTTTTCAGTCACAGCCTCAACACTAGCTTCATCCCAGCAGAATAGAAAACAGCTACTGTCATCCCTTTGCACAAAGGAGGTGCATCCATGGACCGTGGGAACTATAGACACATTAGCCTGACCAGCCTTATCTGCAAGCCCATGGAACGAATCATCATGGACCTTATTAACAAAGATGTAGAAAATCTCCAAACCCTCAATCCCACCCAGCTTGGCTTTGTCAAGGGGAGATCATGTCTGTTAAACTTGGTGGACTTCTTCGAGACAGTCACCAAAGCATTAGATGAGGTCAAATCTGTGCCCATGGCCTACCTGCACTTAGCCAAGTCCTTTGACACAATCCCCCACTCAGACATAATTGATAAACATACCCAGCTAGGTATCAACCCATATATTGTCAGGTGGGTTTCAAACTGGCTCCATATGGTCAAAAATCTGGGACTCCATCTCCTCCAATAGACCTGTAACCAGTAGTGTTCAACAGGGATCGGTTCTGGGACTCCTACTGTTTGGACTCTACTTCTCTGAAGTACAGGCTAAAAGCTAAACAACTGTGGCTGACAAAATTTCCTGATGACTGTAAACTAGGAGAAATCATTGAAACTCCGAGCAATGTCAACATCCTGCAAGAAGGTCTTACACAGACTGATGACAGGTGCCAAAGTCATGGTCTTAAACCTAAAGCAAAAAAATGCATTATCATCCCCTTCAGCAAGGGTGATGTTTCTGCAAACTACCACATCAATAGCAATTCCCTAAGCACACAGCCAGTGGTGGGAGAGCTGGGCACACAGGTCGACTGCAACCTTACCTTTGATCACCATGTCTTCACAGTGGTAAGAAGGTAATTTTATATTGCTCGTCTCATATGTAAGGGCATTGCCTCCAGAAAAAAAATAGGTTATAACACCCCTGTACTCTTCCCTCATTAGGCCAGTAATAGAGTACAACTCTCCCTTTGGTATGTTCCTTTCCAAGCACCTGCAGCAATTGGAGAGACCACAAAGGTTCCTTACAAAGAAAATTCAGAGTATTCAAGATCTGTCTTAAGTGGACAGACTGAAATCATTGTCACTTTACTTTGTGTCATACAGACTGCTCAGAGGCGACCTGTGTCTTGCAAATAGAGCAATCTCTAACCCAGCTTTAATGGAAATGCTGCACATTCACAAGTGAAATGGCACACGGGTCACTCACTCAAAGGACGTTAACCTGGTATATGACATCAACAGAACTTGCTGAAGAGACAGATTTGTCTCACAGAGGTTGCCTCACCTTTGGAACAGGCTTCCTATTTATGTCAAACAAAAACCCTCTTTGGCCCTGTTTATGTATAATTTGGATGATTGGATGGGTAACCATAAAGTCACCCCAGCGGGTTTCCCTGTGTCCTTCTTGGAAAGGGGCAATAGATGCTGATTTTAGTGTTTGCTTGAACCAGACACCCTTGAATTTCTTGGACATCACCCTAGTTAGATCATTTGATGATGAGATTAAAACTAAGATCTATAGAAAGCCTGCTTATTGTAATAGTTGTTTTATATGTTTCAAGTTGCCACCCCCTTGACCACAAAAACGGTATTGTTAAAAGTCAGTTTATTAGAGTGTCTAGATTGACATCAAATGATGAGGTCTGTCATCAAGAACATGTTTCTAGATCGGGGATATCCTGTTAATATTTTGGAAACTATTGAAAGTGAAATTTGGGCTGGTAATAATGATAGGGTCTATATTACATAGTCGAAGTATAACAACTTCAAACATTATATGTTTGAGACCTTATGTTCGAAGTTGTCATACTTTAAAAAACAGGAAAGAAGCCCCCTGCACCCCACACCCCCCACTCTTTAAATATACCAACTCCGAGACCACGCTTTTTTGTTTTATTTTTTTTATTTACATCTTCGAAATTCTGTAAGTTCGAACGTATAGGTTTGAACATATGGCGTTCGGTCTTACAGAATTTTGACTACGTGATATAGACCCAAAATGATAGATTTGGTGCCATCATTACATACAGTATGAGACACACTAAGCAACCTGCTATGAGTGATAGGGTCCCAATAAAACAGGGAGCAGGATGGTGTTACAGTACTCCCTGGATACAAAAGAAACTGAAAATATTATACGAAAAAACTGGGATCTTTTTTCTTGTGATGGCACTACTAAAGATTTATTTATTTATGGCCCAGGTTTTACCTATAAGAGGAAACCCAATATTAAAAATATTTTGGAAAGACCCTTAATAGCAAATTAGAAAGTGTTTCCTGCCACATTATTGTGTGATAGATGTTAACAGTGTGAGCATATTGAAAGTCACTACTTAGGTTGGTTGTACAACAAGATTTGCAATAGAAGTCAAGGGGGGAAGTTTTATTGTCACATTCAGAGTAGTTTACCTTACTTTTTGTACCCAATGTCATGTTTTTTATATCGGGAAAATGGTTAATCCACTTAACTGCAGGATCTACCAACACATTTGTAGTATAATAAGGAAGGTTAACAAGAGTGTCTTAGCTAGGGACTCCTTGACCTGTAAGGGTTTCGTGATGTTCAAATTCTTGATTCTCGAGCAAGTATCCCTTTCCCCTTTTTCAGGGGATTGGAAAAATAAATGGGTACTGAAAGAAATGTATTGGCAAATTAGTCTTGATACCACTACCTTTCCAGGTATTAATGATAGTATTTGTATTAGTAGTGAATTGCAGAAATGAGCTATATGCTATGGACAATTGTTTTTATTTCAGTTTAGTTTCTAAAAGTTTTACACTGGTTATGATCTTAGATGCATTGTTTTTTATATGTAATGTATTTATCATGTTTGGCGGTTTACAAATATTCTATTATTTGACTGCTGGATATTAGTGGTGTGATAGTGATGTAAATGATATTTAAAATGTTGGTTTTAAGATAGTGTTTAGGATCTAAAGCAATCTTGTTACATTTTGAGATGAATCACTTAACCTATTTTTGTAACAAAATATTTGTGTTCCACAGGTCTGTCTCTCGTTTTTTTATTTTATATTCTTGAAGTAGTAATACTATTACCATTTACACTTGTAGCTGACTCTCGTGTCATAATAATTGTTTGTCATACTTTCAAATAGTCATTATCCAGAGATTTTACTTGCAATGACTCTTGTTTTTCAATGATGCTTGATTTTCCTATGTGTTAAAGAAAAGTTTAAATTGTTTTACTCTATACCGATAGGATTTATTTGTCATAACTTTAATAACTTTTATCTTGCTTTACTCTTTGGTTATTCTACATTCCTCTAAGTACATAAAGGACTGAACCCAGGGGCAAATTGTAGTTGTGTCTTCAATAAGGATGCATGCAAGAGCATATGTGGATTCTTCTTCATTAATCTAATTGCCTTCTGTTGTGGTTTTTTCTTTTCTTTTTTTTTTTCAACTTTTGTCTACCATTGAGCTATAAGATGTAAAATGTGTCAAACTGTCCCCACTCATTATTTAGTTTCCTTCTCGTTTCAACAGATCTAACATTGCTGTCTGTCTCAAACATGCTTCACCAACCTTAGGATGGTGTTAACAATCCAGGACTTAGCAGCTACGTAGCGGGTTTCTCCAAGGAGCGCTGCTACATATATATGAAAATAAGCTAAGTGCAGGTTATTGTTGCTGAATAAGGAAAAAAATGAAGGCATTTTGAAAAACATGCCTGCTTATAGCAAAAGCATAAAGTACCTTAAATTAAGTAATAAGTACATGTGAAGTACTATGTGAAAGTTGCAGGCTGTATATTACTTTGTATGTATTCAGATGTTGCAGACAGGCACAGCTATGCTCAGTCATGTTTTAAAGACCTAAGGCAAGCTGTGGACTGAGCAGCATTTATTATTAGTTTTTGAAATAAAGGGGTTTACTTTTATTATATAGAGGCATCCTTATGTGGACACTCTGATGATTTAATTAACAAATAGAAAGGAGGAGATTGGAAAGATTGAAGAAAGCAAGACAAAACAAAGAGGGGAACACAAAAGGAAACATCAAAAGGGCTGTGCTGCAGTAGGTGGGAGAAGTGAGCCATTATGGTTTTGGTGGGGAGTAGACCCCCCCCCCTTTTTTCAATTTTTTTTTTTTTTTTTTTAGAAGAGTATAGTCATCATCTTCTTTCGGCTGTTCCCGTTAGGGGTCGCCACAGTGGATCACCTGTTTCCATTTCTTCCTGTCCTCTGCATCTTGCTCTGTCACACCAACCACCTGCATGTCCTCTCTCACCACATCCTTAAACCTTATCTTATGCCTTCCTCATTTCCTGTTACCTGGTAGCTTCATCCTTAGCATCTTTTTCCCAATAGACTCAGCATCCCTCCTCAGCACATGTCCAAACCAATGTAATCTTGCCTCTCTGGCTTTGTCTCCAAACCTTCCAACCTGGGCTGACCCTCTATTATACTTATTCCTAATTCTGTTCACCCTCATCACACCCAGTGCAAATCTTAACAGCTTTAACTCTGCCACATCCAGCTCAAACTCCTGCCTTTTTTGTCATTGCCACTGTCTCCAACCCATATAACATAGCTGGTGTCACTACCCTCTTGTAGACCTTCCCTTTCACTCTAACAGGTACTCGTCTGTCACAAATCACTCCTGACACTCTCCTCCACCCACTCAATCCTGCCTGTACTGTCTTCTTCACCTCTCTTCCACACTCACCGTTACTCTGAACTATTGACCTCAAGTATTTAAACTCATCCACCTTCGCCACCTCTACTGCTTGCATCCTCACCATTCCTCTATCCTCCCTCTCATTCACACACATATATTCTGTCTTAGTCCTGCTGACCTTCATTCCTCTTCTCTCTAGAGCATATCTCCATCTCTCCAGGGTCTCCTCCACCTGTTCCCTACTTTCACTACAGATCACAATGTCATCTGCAAACATCATAGTCCACGGGGACTCCTGTCTGATCTTGTCTGTCAACCTGTCCATCACCATTGCAAATAAGAAAGGGCTCAGAGCTGATCCTTGATGTAACCCCACCTCCACCTTAAACGCATCCATCACTCCCACTGCAGACCTCACCGCTGTCACACTACCCTCGTACATATCCTGTACCACTCTTACATACTTCTCTGACAATCCTGACTTCCTCATACAATACCACAACTCCTCTCTAGGCACCCTGTCATATGCTTTCTCTAAGTCTACAAAAACACAATGCAACTCCTTTTGACCTTCTCTGTATTTCTCCATCAACACTCTCAGAGCAAACATTGCATCTGTTGTGCTCTTTCCCGGCATGAAACCATCCTGCTGATCACTAATCATCACGTCCCTTTTTAACCTAGCTTCCACTACTCTTTCACATAACTTCATGCTGTGATTGATCAATTTAATCCCTTTGTAGTTACCACAGCTCTGCACATCACCCTTATTCGTAAAAATCGGTACCAAAACACTTTTTTCTCCATTCCTCAGGCATTCTCTCACTTTCCAAGATTTCATGAAACAATCTGGTTAAAAACTCCACTGCCATTTCACCAAAACACCTCCATGCTTCCACAGGTATGTCATCTGGGCCAACGGCCTTTCCATTCTTCATCCTCTTCATAGCTATCCTTACTTCCTCCTTGCTAATCCATTGTACTTCATGATTCACTATCCCCACATCATCCAACCTACTCTCCTTCTCATTTTCTTCATTCATCAATCCCTCAAAGTTCTCTTTCCATCTCCTCAACATGCTCTCCTCGCTTGTGAGTATGTTTCCCTCATTATCCTTTATCACCTTTACCTGCTGCACATCTTTCCTAGCTTGGTCCCTCTGTCTAGCCAATCAGTACAGGTCCTTTTCTCCCTCCTTAGTGCCCAACCTTTCATACAACTCTTTATATGCCTTATCCTTAGCCTTCGCCACCTCTGTCTTTGACGTGCACCTCATCTCCTTATACTCCTGTCTACTTTCTTCATCTCTCTGACAATCCCACTTCTTCTTTGCCAACCTCTTTCTTTGTATACTCTCCTGTACTTCCTCATTCCACCACCATGTCTCCTTGTCGTCCTTCCTCTGTCCAGATGTCATACCAAACACCTTTCTAGGCACCTCCCTTACTAGCTCTGCTGTAGTTACCCTGCTATTTGGTAACTCTTCACTGCCACACAGTGCCTGTCTTAACTCATCCCTGAACTCCACCTCACAATTGCCCTTTTTCAATTTCCACCATTTGATCCTTGGTGCTGCCCTTACACTCCTCCTCCTCTTCTTGATCACCAACGTTAGAAGAGTATAGTGTGGGTGAGAAACAGGTAGGAGTATAGGAAAAAGAATAAGGGGAGACAGGATGAGGAGATACCATCAGGAGTCCCACTTCACAGACCCTCAAATGTTTCCACTGCCAGATGGGGTGCAGTCGAGGTCCCTGAGGCTTGCCAGGCTGCCATATGACAAGGTATCTACAGGAATGATGCCACCACCCTGACTCTTCATGGATATTTCCAGACAAGCACGGTGTGGGCATGCCTGGGCTGCTCCTGAGGATTTTGCATCTGTAAAAAAATGAACATAACTAGAAGAGAAAGAAAATAAAGGAAAAGGAATGCATAATTAAAATAAGAAAAACAAAAAAGGGGTTGAGAAACAAAAGAGAAAATATACCCAATAAATCCACACATAATACACAACATTCAGTTTCTTACTTTAAACATTTATATTTTTAGAAATCTTTATTGAAGTAAAACAGAATATATAGGAAGTGCTTATGCAGACATGGGGCTACTGACAGTAGGAGAAGTGCTTATACAGACTTTGGATGAAATCTTGTGGGGACTGCTTATGCGTACTTGGCAGCGGAGTGTATTGCTATCAAGTTCTACTGTAG